>NC_133334.1:258784354-259064354 GCF_042186555.1 Aquarana catesbeiana
CCTTCCTTTCTCTCTTCTCTTCCTTCCTTTCCTTTCTCCTTCTCTCTTCTCTTCCTTCCTCCTTTTCTCTCTTCTCTTCCTTCCTTCCTCTCTTCTCTTCCTTCCTTCCTTTCTCTCTCTTCCTTCCTTCCTTTTCTCTTCTCTTCCTTCCTTCCTTTCTCTCTTCTCTTCCTTCCTTCCTTTCTCTCTTCTCTTCTTCCTTCCTTTCTCTCTTCTCTTCCTTCCTTCCTTTCTCTCTTCTCTTCCTTCCTTTCTCTCTTCTCTTCCTTCCTTCCTTTCTCTCTTCTCTTCCTTCCTTCCTTTCTCTTCTTCTTCTTCCTTCCTTTCTTCTCTTCTCTTCCTTCCTTCCTTTCTCTCTTCTCTTCCTTCCTTCCTTTCTCTCTTCTCTTCCTTCCTTCCTTTCTCTCTTCTCTTTCCTTCCTTCCTTTCTCTCTTCTCTTCCTCCTTCCTTTCTCTCTTCTCTTCCTTCCTTCCTTCTCTTCTTCTCTTCCTTCCTTCCTTCTCTCTCTCTTCCTTCCTTCCTTTCTCTCTTCTCTTCCTTCCTTCCTTCTCTCTTCTTCTCCTTCCTCCTTCTCTCTTCTCTCCTTCCTCTTCCTTCTCTCTTCCATCTCTCTCTCTCCTTCTCTTCCTTTCTCTCTTCTCTTCCTTCCTTCCTTTCTCTCTTCTCTTCCTCCTTCCTTTCTCTTCTTCTCTTCCTTCCTTCTCTTTCTCTTCTTCTCTTCTCTTCCTTCCTTCTCTCCTTCTCTTCTCTTCCTTTCTCTCTTCTCTTCCTTCCTCTTCTCTCTCCTCTTCCTTCCTTCCTTCCTTCTCTCTCTTCTCTTCTCTCTCTTCTTCCTTCCTTCCTTCCTTTCTCTCTTCTCTTCTCTTCCTTCCTTTCTCTCTTCTCTTCTTCTCTCTTCTCTTCTCTTCACTTCCTTCTCCTCTCTTCTCTTCTCTTCCTTCCTCTTCTCTCTTCCCTTCCTTCCTTCCTTCTTCCTCCCCTTCCTTCTCTCTCTCTCGGTTGGCGACTTTGTTCTCATAGATACAATGCCACATCCAATAATGTCATGAACAAAAAATAGTACCCCAAACAGATTTTAAAGGCATTAGTATCTATACAAAAAGTATTGGAGAGTAGTTGAAGTATAACAAAGGTATTTATTTGACAAAACATGATGATTTAAGACAAAAGATAGTTGGAATGTATACAAATCTGTATGTAGAGACACCAATATTGCAAGCACACAATCAAATGTGATCCTTCACCCGACGCGTTTCAATTAAATTCCCTTCCTCAGGCGTGTTCTCCAGGAAACACATATGTGCATCTATAACATTTTAGGAGACATGCATTGTCAATAAACATTATTTCAAAGAGTACATATATTGTTGTGAGAGATATCATTTTTTTGTATTAGATACACTTACATGTACTGTGATGGTGTCATGGATTCTGTAATTCTATTTAAAAACAAAGAAGAGAGAGAGCTGTGTCTTTTCAATCCATCATGAATGCTTCTGCCAGACTCGTTCACCTTACCATTTCTCTCTGTCTCTGCTACCCCTCTCTGTCAATCCCTCCACTGCTTCCGGTCGGCCAAAGATTTAAATTCCAAACATTAACAACTACGTACAAAGCCATCCACAATTTAGCCCCAGCTACATCACTAGCTTAGTCTCTAAATACCAACTTACTCGTTCTCTTCGTTCCTTTCAAGACCTCCTGCTCTCTAGCTCCCTCATCACCTCCTCCCATGCTCACCTCCAGGACTTTTCCAAAGCCTCTCCAATCCTATGGAATGCCCTACCCCAATCTGTCCGCTTATCTCCTACTTTATTAGTTTTTAGACGATCCCTGAAAACCCTTCTCTTCAGAGAAGCCTACCCTACCCACACCTAACAGCTGTATTTTCATTTTCTCCATCAGCTCATCCCCCACAGTTATTACCATTTGTTTCCACTTGACCCTCCCTTCTAGATTGTAAGATCTAACGAGCAGGGCCCTCTGATCCCTCCTGTATTGATTTGTATTGTAAGTGTACTGTCTGCTCTCATGTTGTAAAGAGCTGCGTAAACTGGTGGTGCTATATAAATCCTGTATAATAATAGTAATAGAGAGGTTTTGGTAACCCTGCAGAGGTTGATCTCCTCTGTGTTGGAAAATGGATCGAGAAGCCAGAGATGAAGGGCCTCCCCCTCCCAGAAGGAATCCTCCAGGAAAGGGCAGACAGGAGCACTGAGGCCAAACAGATTGGAAGGGCGGCCTAAAAGTAAAAATTAATAAAGAGAGTACTAATAAGTGTACATGCTCTGTCTAGGACTAAGATGTAAATAATACCGTAAAATTGCCGAGTAGTCCGTTGATCCAGGATAAGGACTAAAGTGTTCCTACAGGTCATATAGGCTTCCAATATCTATATAATAGACAAGGATTGACTCAAGTAAACATCTACATTCATATGGCAACTCCTCCCTTTTCTCCTCCCCCTCTCCCTCTTCTCCTCCCCCTCTCCCTCTTCTCCTCCCTCTCCCTCCCTTTTTTTTCCCTCTCCCTCCCTCTCTTCCCTCTCCTTCCTCTCCTTCCTTCCTCTCCTTCCTTCCTCTCCTTCCTTCCTCTCCTTCCTTCCTCTCCTTCCTTCCTCTCCTTTCTTCCTTCCTCTCCTTCCTTCCTCTCCTTCCTTCCTCTCCTTTCTTCCTCCCTCTCCTTCCTTCCTTTCTCCTTCCTTCCTTCCTTTCTCCTTCCTTCCTTCCTTCCTTCCTTCCTTCCTTCCTCCCTCTCCTTCCTTCCTTCCTCCCTCTCCTTCCTTCCTTCCTCCCTCTCCTTCCTTCCTTCCTCCCTCTCCTTCCTTCCTTCCTCCCTCTCCTTCCTTCCTTCCTCCCTCTCCTTCCTTCCTTCCTCCCTCTCCTTCCTTCCTTCCTCCCCCTCCTTCCTTCCTTCCTCCCTCTCCTTCCTTCCTTCCTCCCTCTCCTTCCTTCCTTCCTTCCTCCGTCTCCTTCCTCCGTCTCCTTCCTTCCTTCCTCCCTCTCCTTCCTTCCTTCCTTCCTCCCTCTCCTTCCTTCCTTCCTTCCTTCCTCCCTCTCTTTCCTTCCTTCCTCCCTCTCTTTCCTTCCTTCCTCCCTCTCCTTCCTTCCTTCCTTCCTTCCTTCCTTCCTCCCTCTCCTTCCTTCCTTCCTTCCTTCCTTCCTTCCTCCCTCTCCTTCCTTCCTTCCTTCCTTCCTTCCTCCCTTCCTCCCTCTCCTTCCTCCCTTCCTCCCTCTCCTTCCTTCCTTCCTTCCTTCCTCCCTCTCCTTCCTTCCTTCCTTCCTCCCTCTCCTTCCTTCCTTCCTTCCTCCCTCTCCTTCCTTCCTCCCTCTCCTTCCTTCCTTCCTCCCTCTCCTTCCTTCCTTCCTCCCTCTCCTTCCTTCCTTCCTCCCTCTCCTTCCTTCCTTCCTCCCTCTCCTTCCTTCCTCCCTCTCCTTCCTTCCTTCCTCCCTCTCCTTCCTTCCTTCCTCCCTCTCCTTCCTTCCTTCCTTCCTCCCTCTCCTTCCTTCCTTCCTCCCTCTCCTTCCTTCCTTCCTTCCTTCCTCCCTCTCCTTCCTTCCTTCCTTCCTCCCTCTCCTTCCTTCCTTCCTCCCTCTCCTTCCTTCCTTCCTTCCTCCCTGTCCTTCCTTCCTCCCTCTCCTTCCTTCCTTCCTCCCTCTCCTTCCTTCCTTCCTCCCTCTCCTTCCTTCCTTCCTCCCTCTCCTTCCTTCCTTCCTCCCTCTCCTTCCTTCCTTCCTCCCTCTCCTTCCTTCCTTCCTCCCTCTCCTTCCTTCCTTCCTCCCTCTCCTTCCTTCCTTCCTCCCTCTCCTTCCTTCCTTCCTTCCTCTCCTCCCTCTCCTTCCTTCCTTCCTTCCTTCCTCTCCTCCCTCTCCTTCCTTCCTTCCTCCCTCTCCTGCAGACTTAAAAGATATTTCTTCTCCTCCTTGTGTGCTTTTTTTTTTTTTTTTTATTTGCAGCGTTTACTTTGCCGCCCTCTATATTTAGCGAGCACCCTGTGTGTGCCAGCCTCTGCCATTGTGCGCTCATCATGATCAGACATGACCTATTTTGCCTTTTGCATTCCTTACAAAGCAGATAACATGTTTGTCCCCCTCTGTTGGGGAAGAGATTGGCGCACTGGGGCGGATTACAACTGGGAAGGACCGCCGAGCCGCTGGGGTTTATGTCCTTTTCAGAATACAGAATGTTAATCTCTATTTTAATGTCTTTTAATCTGAATTGTGTGTGTTTTGCAATGGTTTTCCTGAGAGGAGGGAGCGTCTCTCCCCACCGACTTGGTGGTGGTGGTGGTGGGGGGGCTGGATTAAATCAAGTGCCAGTTTATTATGGCACAAAAGACTACACACAATGTGATGCTAACATTTTTTTGGCGAAATATAAAATCAAGGGGTCGCTACTTAAAATTTTGGCCAGAGAGATGTGTTTTACCCATCGGCACCTCTTTTTCCACTTTTTATTCATTAATGCACCGTAATACCATGACTGTGAAGGTAATGGGAAGGCTGCACGAGTCATTGCAGTCTATGGGGAGAAGTGGGTCAGCAGTAAACTGGATAAGGATCAGAAAACATGCAGCCTGTTCATTTTTAGCTTCTTCTCAGAAATCATGCTGCCTGTTCATTCTAAGCTTCTCAGAAACCTGTTTATTTTGAGTTTAGGATAAATCATGCAGCCTGTTCATTTTGAGCTTAGAAGAAATCATGCAGCCTGTTCATTTTTAGCTTGTCTCTCAATTAGAGCATGTCTGGAAGGTGTACATGGAAGCACAAGGACAATCCAGGTAGTAAGTAGGCAGGGACACGACTCCAACAATCGGACACGATCTCTTCACACATAGAAGATGCACAGATCCAAACTTTCTCAGCAGCAGACTAACCAGAGAAGTTCATATCTTAGGAACATTGCCTTTGCGGTAGTGACAGGTTCTCTTGGCTCTCCCAGGCTTCTAGAAGCAGAGAGTTGCTTGTAAGTTTTGTACAGCGCTGCGATCGCCTGGACTCGTCATGGTGCGCCGTCTCTAAACGGCGAGATCTCATCACAGCTGTATAGAGTAATCTGTTCTGCTTCACTGGCCGGGAATGAAAAATGGGACAATGGAGCTGGGTGCTCCAAGTGAAGCCGGCATTTGTATTTAAGGGGAAAGCAGCTTGCCTTTTTAGTAAGGATTGTACTTCGAGCCATTGTCACATGTAGCTGATTTTGATAGGGATTCCTAATGGTAATTTGCATATCAGAGGATAGGGATAGCATCCCTGCTGTATGACTGCCAAGATAAAGCTTGGTAATCCCTATTACGGAGTCTGCTGCTTCCAGTTACAACTGTAAAGCCTCCATACACTTGTATCCTTACAATCTATAGGTAGAGATAATGTATTCTTAAAGTGGTTGTAAATCTCAGACATGAAATAAGAACAAAGCATATCCCTCTATAGTGTGTACTTGTCTCAATCCAGAGCACTAATTGTCATTTCTGTCTGCTGCTTCATTCCTCTATCAGCATGAATCACTTCCGACAAGTTTTAATGAAACCAAGAGAAAAAAGGTGACTGGAGGGAGCTCCAGCACACAGCCTGTGATTGACAGCTTTAGCGCTGTTCTTGTGTGCTGTGTGGAGGGAAGTGTTAATTTAGTTGACTAAAACATATATAAATATAAATATATATATATATATATATATATATAAAAATATGACTAAAAGCCATTTTAGTCAAAAGACTATGACTAAAACTAAATTGCAATTACTGAAATGTACTAATGTGTAATGGAGATTTTAATCGACTAAATACGACTAAAACGAAAACAATTGCAGAAGACTAAAATGGGACTAAAACTAAAAATGCCATTCTAGTCCTAAGACTAAAATTAACACTGGTGGAAGGGGGTGTCTCTTCCCTCCAATCAGCTCTCAGAGCTCTCACTGATCACTGCAGAGTGTAACTTCAAGTCTCCGCCCCCTTTTTTCTGAACTCTCGCCTAAGTTTAAAAAAAAAACAAAAAAAAAAACTGGACTGTGAACGGATGTAGAGAAGAGAAGGCTGTAGATAATCAAGTACAACTTATGTAGGAGGATTTGTTTCATCTCCTGTGTATCACCTGAGGATAGTCACTGGGTATATGTGATGGGGTTTACATTGACTTAAAGTGGTTGTAAACCCTCACATATACCCAGTGAAGTGACTGGCCTCGGGTGATACACAGGAGATGAAACAAATCCTCCTCTGTAAGTTGTACCTGTTTATCTGCAGTCTTTTCTCTACATCCGTTCAAAGCCCGTTTTTTTTTTTTTTTTTTTTTTTTCTAAAGCTTGGGGCGAGAGTTCAGAAAAAGGGGGCAGAGAGTTACACTCTGCAGAGATCAGTGAGGAGAGCTGATTGGAGGGAAGGGACACACCCTCCCCCCCTTCACACAGGAACAGAGCTGCGGTTGTCAGTCAGAGGCTGTGCGCTGGAGCTCCCTCCCTTGTCACCTTTTTCTGTGTCATTTTCAGTATTTTGAATAGCAGCTTTTTTTTTTTTTTAAATAATCCCAGATCAGCCTGCCATGAAGGTCTTCATTCAGGCGCTTCCTGTTATGTGTGACAACGCTCTGTCTCTGACTTTCAGTTGTGTCCCTGCGTTGTCACCCTGTGACAGGGGCTTCCAATGGAGGCTACAAGTGGCTTTTTCAACACACATTATACAGATATGGTCCACTTTTGTCACCATCAGGTCACCCGCCCTGAGAAATGTATTTATTTTTATTAATTTCAGGTACTTGTAAAGCGCTGTGTAAATTGACGGTGCTATATATATATATTATATATGTATGTATGTATGTGTGTGTGTGTGTGTGTGTGTGTGTGTGTGTGTGTGTGTGTGTATATATATATATGTGTGTGTGTGTGTGTGTGTGTGTGTGTATATATATATATATATATATATATATATATATATATATATATATATATATATATATATATATATATATAAATGTATGTATGTGTGTATATATACATTGTAGATTCGCATCAGTCCCTACCCTCGAGGAGCTTACAATCTAAGGTCCCTAATTCACATTCATACATACTGGGGGCCAATTTAGACAGGATCTGATTAACCTACCAGCATGTCTTTGGAGTGTGGGAGGAAACCCACACAGGCACAAGGAGAACATGCAAACTCCGTCCAGCCATCACTGGAGGTCCATGTTTCGGCACTTCCTGTTATGGGGTGACAACGCTCTGCCCCTGTCTTCCAATTCTGCTCTTGCGTTGTCACCCTGTCACATGGGCTTCCAATCGAGAATACAGGTGAATGTGCCAATACACCTTACCCAGACACAGCCCACTGTTGTCACCATTAGAAAACCCATTTTGAAAAATGCCATGCAGCCATCTCTGGACAGGAAGCAGCTGCAAAGAGATGGCAGGAGATCAGCAGCATTGAGATGGAGGGGAAAAAAAAGGTGAAAACAAGAGTTTATTAAAACAAAAGCAAGACTAAATGTTGAGTTGCATCTGTGTGTATTTCACCGGGTCATCTGCGTCCATTCACCTAGCAGCGAACAATGATGTTTGGGTGGAGCTGACATTTGGAGAGACGGTGGCTTTTTTTTTTTTTTTTTCCCCCTGTAATCTCTTCAGCCAAGAATTGCCTCTTCTACTGTCTCATTTGTCATGCTGATTATCATCCTAATCTTCCCATCATAGGGCCCTCTCGCCCCCTCCTCGCCCGTCCTCGCCCGTCCTCGCCCGTCCTGGCTCCATGTCAGGTGACTCATCCTTCCCATGTTACATTGTTTGCTGCGGCCAGAACATGGAACAAAGCTGGACAGTTACATTGTAGCATTAGTGACAAAGATGAAGCTGGGATTATTGTAATCTTCAGAGATTGTGCAGAGAGCTGTGTGTGCGCCACCAGAGATTTTGGAAAGTGGTTTTCGAATTGTAGACGTCGTGTTTTCTGAGCCATCTTCTATCCCAGTCCCTTGTGTGCTCCGCACTGACCGAGTCTAATGTAAAAGTCACGGCGAGTTATCGGCGACACCGCCGGAGGCTAGAGTCATTGTGCAAAATTGTGCGCTTTCCTGCAACGCATGGAAACATGCGGCCCTTTTTGCAGACGCACGGCAGAGCCATTCATTCTCAGTGTCACCCACATGTACACTATATTACCAAAAGTATTGGGACGCCTACCTTTACACGCACATGAACAATATTGGCGTCTTAATCCGTAGGGTTCAATATTGATGGAAAAGTTATAGCATTACAAATTAGGGGATAGTTTTATGGCATTTTTTATTAATAATTTTTTTTTTTTTTATTATTATTAGCAATGGCGGCGATCAGCGATTTTTATCATGACTGCTTATGGCGGACAGATTGGACACTTTTGGCGTGGTTTTCGGACCATTCACATTTATACAGCGATCAGTGCAATTAAAAATGCATGGATTACTGTGTAAATGTGAATGGCAGTGAAGGGGTTAACCAGGAGGGGGCGCTGTAGGGGTTAAGTGTGTCCTAGGGAGTGATTCTAACTGTGGGGGGGAGGGGCGGTGTGTGACACGACACTGATCACCGCTCCCGATTACAGGGAGCGGTGATCAGTGTCACTAGGCAGAACGGGGAAATGCTTGTTTACATCAGGCGCGGGTGTCCCGGCGGACATCGCGATCACTGTGCGTTTATGGACTCTGTGGCTTCACAGCTTGGAGGTGGGGGCGCCCCACAATATCACTATACATAGTTTAATGTAAACCAGAATTTCTGTGCAATATCTTCTTGTCTTATCCGTCTGCTTTGCACAGAATGCCTTAATAATTAGTATTCCATTGTTTAAAGCACGCACTTTTTTTTTCTCTGCGCTGTGAAAGTACGGTGTGGATTTTTTTACGAGCTGCCCGGCTCGCCCCGTGCTGCTGATTGCGTTTAATGAAGGAGCCCCACAGGAAATCCAAAAAAGAAACCTAATTGTTTAACTAAGGAACATTGTAATTACAGAATATGTAATCTCCGGCATCGGGGCTGGAAGCTGCTGAACTGGAAAAACTGTGCGAGCCAGAAAAGCGCTTGGCGCCGGAGGAGACCTGTATGAGCTTTACCTAGTGGAGGTCTTCCTGAAGAGACACACACAGGGCCTTCTCAGGTCAACTGGTGACTCTTCCTGTCTCCTGAGGGCCCCAACAGTGAGGCTCCCAGCCGGGTTCCTTTTGGTTCTGTAGGCCATGTGAGAGGATAGGAGGCGTGGGAGAAGCCTGGATACATTTTTACTCGCTGTTGCATGTTGTCCTCTTTTTAGGTTTTTTAATTATCTACATCATTGGTTGTAAACTTAAGAGGCATAGGAGGGCTTAATTATGGCCCTTGACATCCTCAAAGAGCAGCACATAATAATCAGTATGTTTATTGCTATGGACTGTCAGACCTCCCTACAGGAAATGATGGTCAGACTGGGGACATGCTGCATGAGGCGAACACCCTTTTATTACCCCTTTTATTACCCCTTTTACAAGTCAACATTCCCAATCATGCTACAGCAGGGGTCTTCAAACTGCGGCCCTCCAGGTGTTCAGGAACTACAATTCCCATCATGCCTAGTCATGTCTGTGAATGTCAGAGTTTTACAATGCCTCATGGGATGTGTAGTTCTGCAACAGCTGGAGGGCCGTAGTTTGAGGATCCCTGTGCTACAGATTAGTGGGGTCCAAGGGCTGCACAGCAAGTATCAAATGGCCGTATGTGGCCCTTGGGTCACAAGTTTGGCACCAGGGGCCTACATTGTTTATCTGGATCCTGAGACTCCTAAATCCAGCTTCAGGGCCGTTCATTTGACCCTTTTTATAAGTCAACGTTCCCGATCATGCTACAGATTGGTGGGGTCATAGTGCTGCAGAACAAGTACCAAGGGGCCATAAGTGGCCATTGTGTCACAATTAGGCCACCAGGGCCCTATTTTTATTTTTAATCCCCAAATCCATGCTGCATGCGGCTAGAAGAGAACCCTACTATTATCCCTTTACAAGTTAACGTTCCAATTTGTGCTACAGATTGGTGGGGTCCAGGGGCTGCACAGCAAGTCTCAAAGAGCCACACTGGACCCTTGGGTCACAAGTTGGGCACCAGGGCCTTACGTAGTTTATTTTCATTCCCAAATCCCTAAACCCAGCTACTGTGGCACTCACTTGACCCTTTACAAGTTATCGTTCCTAATCATGCTACAGATTGGTGGGATCCAAAGGCTGCACAACAAGTCCTAAAGGACCGCACTTTGGCCTTGGTTCACAAGTTGGGCACCAGGGCCCTACATTGTTTTATCTGGATTTCATGATTCCTAAGCCCAGCTTCAGGGGCGCTTATTTGCAGCCTTTGGCACTTCTAGGAGTGTTGGTTACCTTTATCGCCCACCGCTGCCTATATACTGCTGATGAGGAAAGGTATTTAGCAGTTTATATTTACGAAAATAATTGCATTTCCATGTACTGTGGGAGACCAGATATGCCCCGTACACATGGTCGGATTTTCCGATGGAAAATGTGTGATAGGACCTTGTCGGAAATTCCGACCGTGTGCGGGCTCCATCACACATTTTCCATTGGATTTTCCGACACACAAAGTTTGAGAGCTTGCTATAAAATTTTCCAACAACAAAATCCGTTGTCGGAAATTCCGATCGTGTGTACACAAATCCGACACACAAAGTGCCACGCATGCTCAGAATAAATAAAGAGATGAAAGCTATTGGCTACTGCCCCGTTTATAGTCCCGACGTACGTGTTTTACATCACCGCGTTCAGAACGATCGGATTTTCCGACAACTTTGTGTGACCGTGTGTATGCAAGACAAGTTTGAGCCAACATCCGTCGGAAAAAATCCATGGATTTTGTTGTCGGAATGTCCGATCAATGTCCGATCGTGTGTACGGGGCAATATAGTGAATGCAGGGTCCGGGGTTTAGTAACACTTTAAAAAAGTGAAGCTTTACTGAACAATGATACTGGTACTGTACATTGGCACATGTCAGGGATTTATTGAGACTTACTGGTCCACTTTAAAATCATTTGGAAAATGGTGATCTGTAAAAAGAAGGAAAGGGTTTTTGATAGATTTTTTTTTTTTTACCACCCAAAACTGCTAATGAAGAATAAGAATAAGATTCAGGTTGAAGTGGAGGAAATGTGATGCCCGAAAGTTCTTCCTGCTCGGTGCTCACCTCTATGGTCTATAGGCGACATGTCGGAGTATGGGGTCTCTGGTACACGGTCTGTCTCCATTGGAGGAATTAATGGACGGTATGTATTCAGCGCCAGCCTCTTATAAAGTCTCGGCAGCCTTGATTTGAATATGTTTTTATCCAGGGAGCGGATTAAACAGACAGATTTAGAATATCACCATTCGGGAAGGGAGCCGGCCTGTTAGGAAGAGCGCTGAGACGTTCTCCGGGGAGCTTCACTGACGTTCGAAAATCTTGTTTATTTTGCATTTCAATAATTCTTCCACATATGATGCCAGAGAAATCCCATCTACAGAACCTCAATGTGTCATGTGTCTGGGGTCTGTATCTGTTATCTTATAATATACAAGAGTGACATCACCGCTCTCCAGATATGATATATTATACAGGAGTGACATCACCGCTCTCCAGATATGATATATTATACAAGAGTGACATCACCGCTCTCCAGATATGATATATTATACAAGAGTGACATCACCGCTCTCCAGATATGATATATTATACAAGAGTGACATCACTGCTCTCCAGATATGATATATTATACAGGAGTGACATCACCGCTCTCCAGATATGTTATATTATACAGGAGTGACATCACCGCTCTCCAGATATGTTATATTATACAGGAGTGACATCACCGCTCTCCAGATATGTTATATTATACAGGAGTGACATCACCACTCTCCGGATAAGTTATATTATACAGGAGTGACATCACCACTTTCCGGATATGTTATAATATACAAGAGTGACATCACCGCTCTCCGGATATGTTATATTATACAGGAGTGACATCACCGCTCTCCATATATGATATATTATACAGGAGTGACATCACCGCTCTATATATGATATATTATACAGGAGTGACATCACCACGCTCCGGATATGTTATATTATACAGGAGTGACATCACCGCTCTCCGGATAGTTATTCATTACAGGTACTTATATAGCTCCGTCAATTTACACAGTGCTTCATGCATATATTGCACATTCCCACACCCCATGGAGCTTACAATCTAAGGTCCCTGATTCACATTCATATACTGGTGACAGTTTAGCCCAGAGCCAATTAACCTCTCATCTGAGGTATATTATACAGGAGTGACATCACCACTCTCCAGATGTCCAGTTTATTATACAGGATTGTATATGATGGTGTCGGTATCACGTCTTTTCTGTTGTTGGCAGGCCGTGTTCTATGTCGGCACGTCACTGTCTGTTATGATTCAGCACGCCGTTTGGCAGTTCGCAGCCCTCCTGCCGCTCCGTCTTATTTTGCTATCTTGTTACTTCCGGCCGGATCGGCGTTTACACACAATGAGTCATATTGCTGCCTTCCATCCTAACAGGCAGATGCTGGGAGAAGACAGACGCTGCGATCGCTGATTAGAGGGCGGAGCTGTCTGCCATGCTGGGCACCAATCCCAACATTCACTGAATCTACAAACAGGATTCATCTACACCACTGCATAGGAAGATGATATATGCTGGGTGTAATTCTCAGTATCTGTTCTTATTCTGTATGTGTGGACTCTGCACAGTACCACTTCTCTTGTCCTGTATGCTGGGTGTAATTCTCAGTATCTGTTCTTATTCTGTATATATGGACTCTGCACAGTACCACTTGCTCATGATTTCATTATCTCCTCCGGATGAAAATTCAGCAGATTGGCCGTCCTGCAGTCTCGGTGGTGAATTGATGACATCGGCAGTAGAATTTTGCAGCGCTGGTGCTGTGATGACACTTTCCCAAACTCAATAATGCCTTTATTGTCCCCCAGTGGGATGGCATATTGCGGACGGCGTCTCTCCTCTGTCGGCGCCTCCAGCCTTGTAAAGTGATTTTCTCAGAATTTTTTCGCTCGGTCCAAATAACTCAGAGCGGACACTAAAGAACATGTTTGCGATTTTCTTTCTTTTTTTTTTTTTGCGGCATGTGGATATATGTAAAACAATGGCAGTACAGGTACTCCTCACTTAACGACCAGGTTCTGTTCCAATGAATTGTTTGTTAAACGAGGAGTCCCAAGTAATCAATATTTTAAGCATTCTCAGCTACTGTACTGTATTATAAAAAAAAAAAAAAGTCTAAACACACAACTCCAGCTCAATAACGTTGTTTTTAATTTGCATAAGTACAGAACACAAGTGAAAATACTATACAATACAATGATGTATAGCGCGCTGTTTGGGTGGGGAGAGCTGGTCGTAAATCCGAGTGGTTGTTAAACAAGGAGTATCTGTACACAATCTTTCTTTTGCAAATGAACTTTGGCGAGCAGTGCGCCACTTCTGTGAATCTTCACCCTGACTTTGCGACAGATTTGGAATTGTCGGCCTGCTTTTGTAATAAATTCTATGAATTGGCGTATTTATTGGCGTATAACACGCACCTTTTCCCCTGAAAATAGGGGGCAAATCACAGGTGCGTGTTATATGCCGATAGTGTACCTCGGATATGCAGGCTCCCAGAAATAAAGAGGATGGACTAATAGTCAAGTACGGTTTAAAAAGTTGATTTATTGCGCATAGGGATCGGTACTTACAAAAAGACGATTAAAAACATGCTTGGAAATGGAGCTGTAAATACAGGAAGCAGCCGTTCATAGCGTGCATTCCACGGACCGGAAGTGACGTCAATCGAAACAGGAAATTATGTCAATGCGTTTCGCCCTCCGTCAGGGCGTCATCAAGGTCCTGCTTCCTGTATTCACAGCTCCATTTCCATGCCTGGTTTTTAATCGTCTTTTTGTAAGTACCGATCCCTATGCGCAATAAATCAACTTTTTAAAAGTACTTCACTAGTAGTCCATCCTCTCTTTATTTCTGGGAGCCTGCATATCCTGCTGAGAGCTTCTGAGTGGAAATCTACTCCGATCTATCATCTGATGTTTTTGACACCAATTCACGTGTGTGGAATACCATTTACGAGCCTGAAGTGACCCCTGGACTGAAAAGCTGGGGGTCGTCCTGTTCTGGTGAGTGGGGATGCAAAAGGGGGTGTCACTGTACTCCTGCAAGTTTGTGAAACATTTTTTGCATCTACTTCATTGTGGACTTACACTTTCGTTTCATTCACTTGGATTTTTATTTGGACTTTTTTTGTTGCCTTTACTTATATTGTATACTATGAGTGCTGTATTTTTTATCGACAAAAAGCAGATGGCGGCTCGGTTATTTCCTGCACTGCATTGATGAGAGATGGTGAGGCTGCATTGATGGGCGCAGGTGAGGCTGCATTGATGGGCGCAGGTGAGGCTGCATTGATGGGCGCAGGTGAGGCTGCATTGAGTCTGCAGATGGGCACTGACCATTATTTTGCTTTAGGCCGGGTTCACACTGGTCCAACACGACACTCGTAACAACTTTGGATCCGACTTTGCCCTGGGACTTTAAGTCCGACATGCGTCCAACTTCAATGAATGGGGATCCGACTTTGATCCCCGGCAATACCAGGCACTGTCTGGTATGAATCTTTAGGGGTAACTCCATGCAAAATGTAAAAAAAAAAGGCATGGGTTCCCCCTCAAGGAACATACCAGGACCTCCGATCTGGTATGGATTTTAAGGGGAACCCTCACGCCTAAGCCCGAGTGCTTTCACAATGGGGAGGTGCGCTTGCAGGACGTTAGAAAAAGTCCTGCAAGCAGCATCCTTGGGGTGGTGCGGGAGCGGTATATACAGCGCTCCTCCACCGCCCCTGCCATTGAAATCAATGGGTAGCACTGCCAAAGCGCCTCTTTTTCGGGCGCTTTTAACCCTTTCCTCGGCCGCTAGCAGGGGTTAAAAGCGCCTCTATAACAGCGGTAAAGCCCTGCTAAATCTAGCGGCACTTTACCGCTAACGCCCGCCCCAGTGTAAAAGTAGCCTAAAACACCTGAAAACTGAATCAGTATGAAAGGGGCCTTTTTATATTGCAGCTTACCAATTCTTAGATGTGATGGCTGCATTTGTTTTTCTTTTTTAGGCTCTTTCTTCTATTTTCATCTTCGGCCAGTAAGTGTGTTCTTCTTAAGAATAAGCTCTCTTGAAGATGTATCAGTCAATGAGACAATCCATTTACCACTGACACAGGTGCTTACAATGATCAGCTCTTATTTATGTAAAACTTTTATCGCAAAAGGAAAAAACGGTTTGCTGTAACTGATTATAAAGTGTGAGCTGAAGTTTGGCTTTCATTTGTTAGTTTATCTAGTTCTGCTAATACATTTAACCCCCACCCGACTGACAATGCTGCTGTCCGCTGTGTCTCCTGTGCTCCTTCATCCAGAATGGGGGCACTGTAAGTCAGGAGGTGTGTTACCGGCCAGATCACCAGGTGAAAACAGAGGGGGGAAAAGCCAAAGAAAACGAATGCAGCCACCACATCTAAGGATTGGTAAGCTGCAATATATTACATTTTTGGGTTTAATACTGCTTTAAATCAAAAATCTTGCTTTTTTTTTTTCTTTCCCCAGACCGGGGTTCCTCCATAAGTATACATTTCGATCCGGGCAGAAGTAATATCTCATCATGTACCGTACCGTCCGGCCTCCCACCTAATCGATACTCAGATTAATAACCACAGACATGACAAGCCATTCAGGAGACGGGCGCTGCGCATTCAGCGAGCGGCAGCTCCATTTATTTTCATCACAGACAGCCGCGTCTCCCTCCGTACAAGGTCACCAACCTCCTGCCAAAACGCAAATCACCGTTATCGACTCTCCGGCTAATAAATAAACTGTGTACATCCTACAGAGAGGGGCGCAGTCACATCTATAAATCTGTGGGCAGAATATCGTATGGAAACGCTGGGCCGTCCCCCGTCCAATCAAACAACTGGAGCCCCCCGAACAGACGACATCCCGGGGCACCCTACAACCTACCTTACCAATAGTCCTGAAAGGGGGATGAAATCCTATAGAAAGAAGAGAAGTGTTTATTGTCTCCTAGTGGTGCCAAAGGGGGCGTTACTGAGTACCAAGGGGCGTTTTTTTTTTGTTTTTTTTTTTTTACCTGGTTTATTACTATCTGTAAATGATTGTCATATTTTATTAAAGTAGATCTAAATCGCCAAATTCTCCCATAAACTTCATCATATTAAATCTGGACCCCGGCCGTCCCTTTAAGGCCCGTACACACGATCCGCATATCGGACGAAAAATACCACTTTCGACGCGATCGTACGATAATCAGATCGTTAGTACAGAGCTTTCGAGAGCCGATCAGGACAGTTCATCTGATTTATTATTCGATCGGACATGCACGAAAATTTTCCTCGTACGATACCAGATCGTACTATTTTAGTTTAGTCAGTAAAGTTGTCGTCCGAAAATGCAATACAAATACACTACAACACATGACATCACTTCCCTTTTTTTTTTTTTTTTCCGTTGTATGAAAATTTTTCATACTGCTAGCCCCTCCCATCAGCCATGGTCTGCCTGCATTGCATAGAGAAGCACAGAGTAAAATAAGATATATAATACAAATGGAAATGTTTTATTTAAACATTTTATTAGCATGTTGGTAAGGGTGGGCGGTCAAGGAGGAACCAGGGAAGATATGTGTATGTGTGTGTGTGTGTGTGTGTGTATATGTATGTGTGTATGTATATATATATATATATATATATATATATATATATATATATATATATATATATATATATATATATAGGCATATAACACGCACTTTTTTTCCCCTTAAAATCAGGGGGAAATCGTGGGTGCGTGTTATACGCCGATCCCCGCTAATTGTGATCTATCGGAGCGATCACAGCCGACATTCACATAGTGTGTAGTTTTAAATATGGCGCCGCGGAGTTCGGAGGGATTCGGCGGAGCTGAACGAGCGCCGCCGAGATCACAGTGACTGGGTGGAGCCAAGATACACATAGTCGATTTGTTCTCGGCTCTTTCCGGCGCCGCTCACAGTCACGCCCAGTCCATCATAGGGCGGGACTGTGAGCGGCGCCGGAAAGAGCCGAGTACACTCAACTATGTGTATCTCCGCGGCGCCATATTTAAAACTACATGCTATGTGTATGTCGGCGGCGATCTGTCCAAGCATGTAATGGACACTGGGGGCAAGGCTGCACTGACAAGGCTGCAGATGGACACTTTAATGTAAGTTTTTTTTTCCTTAAAATTCCCTCCTAAACTTGGGGTTCGTGTTATACGCCGGCGCGTGTTATATGCCGATAAATATGGGATATATCTATATATATCTATAGATAGATATATATAGATATCTATATATATAGATAGATAGATAGATATAGATATATATAGATATAGATAGAGATATATATATATATATATATATATATATATATATATATATATATATATATATATATATATATATATATATATATATATATATATATATAATAGAGATATATATATATATATATAGAAAATAGAGATATATATATATATAGAAAATAGAGATATATATATATATATAGAAAATAGAGATACACAGTGGATATAAAGTCTGCACACCCCTGTTAAAATGTCAGGTTTCTGTGATGTTAAAAAATGAGACAAAGATAAGTAATTTCAGAACTTTTTCCACCTTTTAATGTGGCCTATAAACTGTACAACTAAATTGAAGAACAGCCTGAAATCTTTTAGAGAGGGGGAAGGTGGGGGGGGGGGGGGGTTTAAAATAATGTGGTTGCATAAGTGTGCACACCCTCTTATAACTGAGGATGTAGAAGTGTTCAGAATTAAGCAATCACATCCAAACTCATGTTAAATAGCAGTCAGTACACACCTGCCATCATTTAAAGTGCCTCTGATTAATCCAAAATAAAGTTCAGCTGTTCTAGTAGGTCTTTCCTGACATTTTCTTAGCCGCATCCTACAGCAAAAGCCATGGTCCACAGAGAGCTTCCAAAGCATCAGAGGAATCTCATTGTTAAAAGGTAGAAGGAGATAGATAGCATTAGATGTACCATGGAACACAGTGAAGACAGTCATCATCAAGTGGAGAAAATATGGCACAACAGTGACCTTACCAAGAACTGGACGTCCCTCCAAAATTGATGAAAAATCGAGAAGAAAACTGATCAGGGAGGCTGCCAAGAGGCCTAAAGCAACATTAACCACTTAAGGACCGGACCTATTTTTCAGACTCTGTTTTTTTTTGCTAGAAAATCACTTAGAACCCCCAAACATTATGTATATTTTTTTCTAACACCCTAGAGAATAAAATGTCAGTCGTCGCAATACTTTTTGTGTCACACTGTATTTGCGCACGGTCTTACAAGCGCACTTTTTTTTTTTTTTTTGACAAAAAAAAACCTTTTTTGACTTAAAAAAATAAGACAACAGTAAAGTTAGCCCAATTTTGTTTTATATTTAAGATAATGTTACGCTGAGTAAATTGATACCCAACATGTCACGCTTTAAAATTGCGCCCGCTCGTGGAATGGTGACAAACTTTTACCCTTAAAAATCTCCATAGGTGACGTTTAAAAATTTCTACAGTTTAGATGTTTAGAGTTAGAGAAGATGTAGTGCTAGAATTATTGCTCTTGCTCTAACGATCGCAGCAATACCTCACATATGTGGTTTGAACACTATTTTCATATGCAGGTGCGACTTGTGTATGCGTTCGCTTCTGTGCGCGAGCTTGGCGGGACAGGGCACTTTACTATTTATTTATTTTTACACTGTCCTTTTTAAAAAAAAAAAAAAATGTTTGGGTCACTTTTATTCCTGTTACAAGGAATGTATACATCCCTTGTAATAGAAAAAAAGCATGACAGGTCCTCTTAAATATGAGATCGGAGGTCAAAAAGACCTCCGATCTCATATTTACACTAAAATGCAATTAAAAGAAAAAAAATTTCCCCTTTTTAAGAGCATTTGGCGGAAGTGATGCTTGACATTGCTTCCGCCCTGCAATGCTATGGAGCCAAGCGGGGGCCATCTTTCCCTCACTCGGCATCCAGGCAGTGAGGGGAAAGGACCTGATCATCTCCGCCCCTACTGACCGCTCCGATAAGCAGCGGAGACGACCGCAACACGGCGGGAGGGGTTGGGCCCTTTATAAAAGTGATCTTGCGGTGAATCCGCCGCTGAGACCACTTTTATCTCAAAGAGGACTGCTGGCTGTTTTAAAAAATACCGAGGTTATGGCAGCTAGCTGCTACCACAACAACGGTATTTAACGACAAAGTAGCTAAGTATAACGACGGCGGGCGGTCCTTAACCACTTACCGACCACCGCACGACTATATACGTCCTGACTAAGGATGAGCTCCGGCGTGTTCGCACATCCCACGTGCAGAGCCCGCCAGGAAGTCGGCATGGCGCTGCGCTAATCACAGGCAGTGAGACATTTCCCGATCTCTGCAGCCTCACATTGGGAAATGTCTCACTGCCTGTGATTAGCGCAGCGCCATGCCGACTTCCTGACGGGCTCTGCACGTGGGATGTGCGAACACGCCGGAGCTCATCCTTAGTCCTGACTTTGAAGAGGGATATCTCGGTAATGGCAGCAGCTGCTGCCACAACCGAGGTATCCATCTCTTCAAAATTTTTTTTCTTTTTGTTTTATTGCATTTAAGTCCAAATATGAGATCTGAGGACTTTTTGACCCCAGATCTCATATTTAAGAGGTCCTGTCATGCTTTTTTTCTATTACAAGGGATGTTTTCATTCCTTGTAATAGGAATATAGTGACCCAAATTTAAAAAAAAAAAATGTATAATGTTTGGGGGTAAAGTAATTTTCTAGCAAAAAAATGTTTTTTTCACTTGTAAACACCGAGTCTGAAAAAGAGGCCTGGTCGTTAAGTGGTGAAAAAGCGGTAGAAATATCTATTAAGTACTGGCTGTGTGGTACATGTGACAACAATCTCCTGTGTTCTTCATATGTCTGGGCTATGGGGTAGAGTGACAAGACGGAAGCCTTTTCTTATGAAACCAAGGTTGAACTTTTTGGCCATAATGCCAAAAAAATGTTTGGAGCTAAAGAACATCATACCCACCGTGAAGCATGGTGGTGGCAGTATCATGCTTTTGGGGCTGTTTTTCTTCAGCTGAAACAGGGGCCTGAGTCAAGGTAGAGGGAATTATGAACAGTTCCAAATACCAGTCAATGTTGGTACAAAACCTTCAGGCTCTGCTAGAGAAAATTGAGTACTGTCCGTGATACTTTTTTTATTTGCACTAACATACAATTTTTCAGGACAAGTTTTCGGGGTATGTCCCCTTCTTCAAGGTCCAAGCAGTGGACTTGGTCCTTGAAGAAGGGGACATACCCTGAAAGCTTGTCCCGAAAAATTGATTGTTAGTGCAAATAAAAAAAGTATCACGGACAGTACTCAATTTTCTCTGTCACAATTGCACTAATACAAATACTAATACAGCTACAATAAAATCAAGGCTTCTGCTAGAAAGCGGAATATGAAGAAGAACTTCATCTTTCAGCATGACAACGACGCAAAGCATACATCCAAATCAACAAAGGAATGTCTTCACCAGAAGAAGATTCAAGTTTTGGAATGGCCCAGCCAGAACCCAGACCTTAATCTGATTTGTGGGGTGATCTGAAGAGGGCTGTGCACAGGAGATGCCCTCACAATCTGACAGATTTGGAGTGTTTTTGCAAAGAAGAGTGGGCAAATATTGCCAAGTCATGATGTGCCATGCTGATAGACTCATACCCAAAAAGACTGGAATAAAATCAAAAGGTGCTTCAGCAAAGTATTAGTTTATGGGTGTGCACACTTATGTAACTTTTTTACATCCCAGAAACCTGACATTTTAACAGGGGTGTGTAGACTTTTTAAATCCACTGTGAAAATAAATGATAGAGAGATATATATATATATATATATATATATATATATATATATATATATATATATATATATATATATATATATATATATATATATATATATATATATAATTATAGTAGTATACACACACTTTTTACTGTTGGTCTCAGATTCAGAACGACGTGCCGTTCCTTCAGGGCCCTGTGCCCTGAACGGTGGCTCCTGTGCGCATGCGTGGGAGTGACGTCATTGTGGCTCCAGCCAGTCACAGAGCCGGAGTCCGCGAACCCGGAAGCAAGACGGGTGAAGATGGAAGCGGCCTCCAGAATCGCTGGAATGCTCCGTTTTCAGGTAAGTTTCACATAATAAGAAAAACGTCCAGCGGTTTACAACCGATTTTAAAGCTGAATGCCAGTAAATTCTTTTTTTATTTCTCTTTCTTTATTTTTTTTATTTGGAACAAAACACTAGAATAAACATGGTGCATGGTCTATCATATAGCTGCATATAGAGACGCAAAAAGAAATCTGCCGCTGAAAGTGACTTTTTTTTGCGTTTTATGTGCGAGAGCCCTTTTTGGATGTATGGGGAACGCGGGTTACTTAGAGCTTAGCTAATGTTGCATCAAACAGATCTCGGCTGTTGATGTATCACATATAGTACAGTGTGTGTCTCCCAGCCTCCCAGTGCAGATTCAGCTGGAGCTATTTTCCTCTCAGCCATTATCAAAGCATTAGATTGTCAGCTCGGCCGACCCCGCAGCTGTCCATGAAAGGCCGGGCGTAGGCGGTGATTATGGGGTGTGGGGTTTCCTTAAATATTCACCTTTTCTCCTCGCACCCTTCAATCCCACTGATTATTGATCAGCATGGCAGGCTATTTGCCCACGCTGTTGTTTTCTTATTTGTTGGCTTATTTGTGGATTCTGTTTTTAACTTAATTTTTAAATACGTTGTTAAACCAGAGAGCCAGAAGGGGAAACACTGTAAATCCTGCAAAACAAGTTGGAGAATATCATTTTATTTATTTTTTCTCTGCTTCGCTGGGATCAGGGGCCTCGACAGTGCAAATCAAATCAAGTAATTAGACTAAGGTTACATACATACAGAATATGCCATGGGTTCACTGTGGGTGCCACAACAAGCTACACCTTGGCATGCCTTCCTAGGCCAGATCCCTACACGGAGAAGCAGGATAGGATGTGAGTACATATGATAATTTGGGTGCCAGGAAACCTCCCTTTTTTTTTTTTTTTTTAAATCTCTATTTTTGTGTATATCCCTGACAGAAGAGGGCCCCATATCTGCCGCCGCTGACACCCCATACCCCAAAATCTGCCACTGATGCCATTTCATACCCCCAGATCTGCTCCCACTGCTACTCCATCCTCCCAGATCTGCCACCGCTGACCATACCCCCAGATCTGCCACCGCTGACACTTCATACCCCCATATCTGACACTTCATAACCCCAGATCTGCCATCGCTGACGCTCCTTACCCCCAGATCTGCCACTGCTGCTACTCCATACCCCTAGATCTGCCATTGCTGCCGCTCCATACCCCCAGATCTGCTGCCGCTCCATACCCCCAGATCTGCTGCCGCTCCATACCCCCAGATCTGCTGCCGCTCCATACCCCCAGATCTGCTGCCGCTCCATACCCCCAGATCTGCTGCCGCTCCATACCCCCAGATCTGCTGCCGCTCCATACCCCCAGATCTGCTGCCGCTCCATACCCCCAGATCTGCTGCCGCTCCATACCCCCAGATCTGCTGCCGCTCCATACCCCCAGATCTGCTGCCGCTCCATACCCCCAGATCTGCTGCCGCTCCATACCCCCAGATCTGCTGCCGCTCCATACCCCCAGATCTGCTGCCGCTCCATACCCCCAGATCTGCCGCCGCTCCATACCCCCAGATCTGCCACCTCTAATGCTCCATACCCCCAGATCTGCCACCTCTAATGCTCCATACCCCCAGATCTGCCACCTCTAATGCTCCATACCCCCAGATCTGCCACCTCTAATGCTCCATACCCCCAGATCTGCCACCTCTAATGCTCCATACCCCCAGATCTGCCACCTCTAATGCTCCATACCCCCAGATCTGCCACCTCTAATGCTCCATACCCCCAGATCTGCCACCTCTAATGCTCCATACCCCCAGATCTGCCACCTCTAATGCTCCATACCCCCAGATCTGCCACCTCTAATGCTCCATACCCCCAGATCTGCCACCTCTAATGCTCCATACCCCCAGATCTGCCACCTCTAATGCTCCATACCCCCAGATCTGCCACCTCTAATGCTCCATACCCCCAGATCTGCCACCTCTAATGCTCCATACCCCCAGATCTGCCACCTCTAATGCTCCATACCCCCAGATCTGCCACCTCTAATGCTCCATACCCCCAGATCTGCCACCTCCAATGCTCCATACACCCAGATCTGCCACCTCTAATGCTCCATATTCCCAGATCTGCCACCTCTAATGCTCCATACCCCCAGATCTGCCACCTCCAATGCTCCATACCCCCAGATCTGCCACCTCTAATGCTCCATTCACTCTGATCTGCCACCTCTAATGCTCCATACACCCAGATCTGCCACCTCCAATGCTCCATATTCCCAGATCTGCCACCTCTAATGCTCCATATTCCCAGATCTGCCACCTCTAATGCTCCATAACCCCAGATCTGCCACCTCCAATGCTCCATAACCCCAGATCTGCCACCTCCAATGCTCCATACACCCAGATCTGCCACCTCCAATGCTCCATAGCCTCAGATTTGCTGCCCCATGACACTGCATACCTCCAGATCCACTGCTGCTCTCCTTCATCTTTTCACCCTAAAACAACATTTTGTCTCCTGTAGCGGAGACATGCGTGGGAGGGAAATCCTCTTACACAAGTGAAATCCTCCTGTGAAATGATTTGGCTGCAGTGCTAGCCCTGGCACAAGACGTGGGAGGACCACTCTGCTTAGCTAAGGAGTTTTTGCTACAAAGTTTTCTTCTCCGCAGGCAGCAAATGACCGATATAAATACTTCATGAGAATTATTAGGGTTGTCGTGTATGGGCAGAAGAACGCACACTGCACTCCTGAGAAAATAAATCTGACCTCACATTGCTTTTCCCCTCATTGGCCCTGGCTGATCACATGACATCATAACGCTGTCATTTATGGTTACTCTGGCCTATCTTTTACCTTTTGTAGTAATAAAGTTTCAATTTATCTCCAGCAAAAGTTTTTAATATTGCCACAAAGGATATAAACTCACGTTGTGGGCACCAGATTCCACCAAATCTAGATGCTGTATTACTCTGTAAATAGTAGCCTGACTGTGATGTACCACAGAGAGAAAAGCTGTAGGAGGGGCCCAGCAGGCCCCACCCACTACAGGCCACATGTCAAACTACAGGAGGGGGCGGAGACCAGACCAGTCACCCTGCACAAGGAGGGGGAGCAGCAGCGAGCGGTCTTTATTACAGGAAGCTCCTACACAGAGGTGAAGTTTCAAGAATTACACAAAGCACACCTAGATTCAAGAAGAATACACATGATTAATGGATTAAGTCAATATGTACTTATCCCAGAGTTGGACTGTGTATGTTGGCTTCGTTCTCTGAGACACGCTTTAGAAGCGGGCAGGCCTCTGCGTGCCTCTGCTTGGGTGTGTACGGCCCCCCCGGTCTGGCAGGGCAGGGGGTTAATGGCGATGTGGATTTACAGACATCCTCCTCAGTCACATGGATGGACATTGATGCGCTGGAGGCACCGTTAGTCTAATGAAGTGCGTCGGCCCGGCTCTCCTCCGCGGCAGGCTCTGCACTCACATCCACGGACAAATCCTTTCAGACAGGTCTTCTTGTGATGATGGGAGAGAGACTGGCAGCCTTGCCAAGGTCCCGGGCGCCCTCTCCAGTTTCGGGCTTGTCTACACGGCAGAACGTAATCTTCTGAGGCAGCTCAGAGCGTGCAGAGAGGGGTCCAGGCTTGTACTAGGCCTGGTGCTGGGTGGGGAGGGTAGCTGAGGACGGGCGACAGGATGCAGCTTGCCCGAAATCTCATAAACTTTATCTAATAGATGACAGCATGGATGTAACCAATCAGCTTCTGGGTTTTATTGTCTAAGCTTAATTGAACAAGCTGAAGTTAGAAGCTGATTGGTTACTATGCAGAGCTACACCAGATTCTGTGTGCACCAAGTTTTGGTGAATCCCCCCCATAGTGTACAGTAGATGCTAGTTACATATGCAGCCCCTGCTTCCTACTCTGCTTTGCTGCATAGTGATTATGTTTTGCAGCTCTGCTTTCTCTATCTGCTCTGGGGTCCATCTCCATGAATAAATCCCTGACATGTCACAATAGACAGAAAAAATATTTTTTAGGAAAGCTTCACCTTTTTAACGTTAAAAAAAAACAACCCATTGTTGAGCTCAAAGTGTTACTAAACCAACAACAGTGGAATCAATCTGTATATGATGCAGTAAAGCATGCTTGTTATACTCACTGTGGAACCTAAGGGGTTAATCATCCGCATTGTGTAAAAAGGCTGTTAAATCCTGTCTTCTCTGATCCTCCCCTTCTCCCACTGTCCCTAATCCATCTCCTGATGGTACAGAGCCTTGGAGGCACATGCTCAGTTTGGTGTGTTGCTAGAGGGTTTTTTTTTCTTGGGAAGGTGCATGTGATCAGAACAGGGCCAATCAGCACTGTCCAGACAGAGGGTCAGAGGTCATGCAGACTCATAGGACAGTCAGAGGAGAATGAAAACTCCTCCTACAAGCTTTAACCAGTGCTCGGCTGGACACTAATAGAAGTCACAAGACTGCTATATACCGCTGATGAGAAAATGTATTTAGCCATTTATATTTACTAAAATAATTGCATTTCCATGTTCTGTGGGAGACCAGATATAGTGAATGCAGGGTCCGGGGTTTAGTAATACTGCTCTAGTTAGTGTCTTTGCCTAGTCTGAGATTATGTCATCAGTCTGCTGCATGTAGGAGGAAGCATTTCCTCAGTCTCCCCTCTAGTGATCAGACTGCGCATTTTAACTTTGTAGCAAGTCACAAGGTGGGAGGTTGCAGCAGGGGCTGATCTGTGTTTGTGACCATGCCCAAGAGCAGCACAGGCATCAAAATGTGCACCACTATGTGATTTGTGTTTCAGTAGCATACTTGTTCACCCACTGTTGCTGAAGTGTTTTTTTTTTTAATTGCAAGGATTTTAGGAAACTTTGTTACACATTCTTACCTGCTTCTGATCGAAGGAAATCTATCTGAGCCTTACATCCATCCTCAAACGATGTTTGGGACAGACCTCAAACAAGGTCTGTCCCAATTATTGGAGTGATTTCAGCGTTGTAGTAAGAAAAGAAGAGGCATCCCTTGAGGGCTTTTGGAAAGCAGGTTAAAAAGAAATAACCCTTGTGGCAGGGAATGTCTGTGATTTGTCTCCAAGCGCTGTGCAGGCCTTCAAGTAATTAGAAAACCAATAAATTCTGGGATACTTTGTACAAAAGCAGAATTCATAACAGTCCTGGGATGTCATAGGTGCAAGGTGTAATGCTCACCTCTCTTGTGGGATCCGTCCTCGGGTCTTCTGTCTGATTTCACCCAGAATGCCAGCACCACAGCCAATCAGGAGACCGCTCTACTGACCGGAGCTTAAAGGGCCTAATGCACTGCTACGCCTAAGCTGAGCCCCCTCAGTGTCCCTAATGTCTGCCTGCTTCGTAGTATCTCCCGAGACCCTGTGCCCGGTAGTATTGAGCCAAACATATCTTGGTTCAGTCCGAGCATTGTTCAGCCCCCTGCCTGTAGACCACCAGAATCATCAGGCCAGGGGTGTGGGCAAAGGACCCTTGTTCACATCAACATTGGGACAAGGTGCTTTGCCCAGGTGATTCCCCCCCCCCCCCCAAAAAAATGGTACCCCGCCATGTTGAGGGCATGTGTCTTGGTATGGTTCAGGATGGAAGGGGGCGATCATGCTCTTCCTTTCCTGTGTGCTTGGATAGATAAGGAGATAAGGGTTTAGTATAGATTTTTTTTTGGGGGGGGGGGGGGCCCGCACACTTTTTTTTTTTTTTTTTTTCTTTGCATCGGGTTCCCCCTCAAAATCTATACTAGACCTGAAGGGCACCCCTTTGCACCCTGTGTCTCCAACTGCGCTGCCCCTTTGTGCCCCATGTCTCTATGGGTGGCGCTTTGCACCACGTGTCTCCAACTGGGCCCCTTTAGGTTTCCAACTGGGCCCCTTTAGGTTTCCAACTGGGCCCCTTTAGGTCTCCAACTGGGCCCCTTTAGGTCTCCAACTGGGCCCCTTTAGGTCTCCAACTGGGCCCCTTTAGGTCTCCAACTGGGCCCCTTTAGGTCTCCAACTGGGCCCCTTTAGGTCTTCAACTGGGCCCCTTTAGGTCTTCAACTGGGCCCCTTTAGGTCTCCAACTGGGCCCCTTTAGGTCTCCAACTGGGCCCCTGTGCGCCTCTGTGACTCTTGCATCCCCACACAGCCTTGGATACTCCCTACAGTTGTCTCTCCTGCTACGCTCTACTATGAGTACCCTCTGCTGCCTCTCTGCAAGGACTATCCTTGACGTGGAAGTTGGGCACTCCTAGAAAGGTGCTCAAATGTTGCAGACTGACGGAGGCATCCTGTGCACTCAATGATACATACTGTATATGAAGAAGTCGATGTGATGAAACATGTCGAAGGCGTGGCAGTACAGCAACCAAGCATCTATTCGCAACGTGTGACGCACTGTGCTCTGCACTGGTCGGCTGGTATCACCTCGGAGTGTTGAGGAGCTATTGAGGGGAGGGGTGAGATTCACATGCTGCATCCCGGGTCCGCCGTGACCACCAGTACATTGCCATTAGCAGTCACAAGGAGTTTCTGTTTTATGCTGTTTTAACTTTTTTAGAATGTGAGTACAATGATAGAAGAATTTACTTTGTAATTCAATAAATGCTCTTAAACGGTATTACACTATCAACATTGCTTCTACGCCGAGCATGAGAGTGCAAGGCATTATTCTCTGGTGAGTGCGGCTCCATAAGAGCGGATCACAATCACAGCCGGTGTGGTGGAGGAGATGTCTATGACACAGGAAGATTGATTGATTCACTCTTTGTCACATACTATTTTGCACAGACTTTATTTCAACATTTCATCTTCAATATTGCATGAACTGCTTAAAGATGTTTTGACCTGCTTTTACAGTTTTCTTTTGTCACTAAAGGTAAAGTTTATTTATCTGAAGGACCACGATTATATACCATAGAGTTGTCTGGCATAGCTACAGCACTTATCACGATTATATATCATATGGCTGTTTGACATAGCTTTAGCACCTCCAGTTGTTGTTGTGTTTTATATCACTGGTTATCACTAATATTTATATGATTCACCTTTATTCAGTCTTTCATGGTGTTTACAGCGCCACTATTTTATTTATTTAGAATACGTTTTCACATTATCTTTTTTAAGTTGGCAGCTACAGGTATTATAGTTTGGTTTGCACCATAGCGCAGTGGTGGTTCATCAAGTTTATTTTTGCGCGACACTTGATCACCGTTTTTTAACATACTGTATATTAACAACTTCCACCCATCCATCAGTAGGAGCAGGAAATGAGCCCTGGCCAGCATGGTGTAAGTCCATCTGCATCCATTACAGGGCAGCCAGCGAATCCTTCTGCGTAGGCGAGGATTTATGGTGTCGCCATGTCTTGTTATTAAACAAAAGGGAGTAGGGGGGGATCGGATGCCAAGAAGTACAACGCTGATTCACTTCTGTTCCCTGCTAGAAAAGGAAATGACTGCTCGTCAAGGCCAGAACTGTGATGGGTCCCCATAGCAAAACTAATACGGGGCCCCCCTGTCTTTCTAATCTTCACTGTGAAGGCAAATCCTTTACAAAGTAACAATTGCAGTGCTCAGCAGAAATGAGTACACCCCAACAGATTTGTCAGAAAACCTTTACTTTCCTTTCAGAACATTTTTCTATGGGGCACTATACTACAAAATACTCCACAGTGCGGGCCAAATGCAGGCCATTGATTGCCACCAAGATTTGTTAATTTGCGCACACACAAGTATCTTTCCGAACAAATTCATTCAAGATCTTGTTGCAAAAACGAATACACCCCAAAGTAAATCTTAGGAGCATGGCTTAATTTTAGACAACAAAATCCTAATTAATTAGAATGTCAACTACAGGTGAGTCTAATTGTTCATTAAACATGTGTCCAGCAGACAGTTGAATATAAAAGGGGGCGTTACTTTACAAAGAAAACCACTCCCATTTCATGCTGTCAGCAATGGCACCTCATGGAAAAGAAATGTCACAAGGCCAGATAAAGCAAAAGGTGAAGGTTACAAGAAGATCAGCAAAGCTTTACTTCTCAGTAGCAAAAGTGATTAAAAAATGTAACAAAGATGGAACTGCAACTATCTCACAGAGACGTCCAGGCCATCCACGGAGGAGAACACCTCGACAGGAACGTCTTCTGATGAGAAGGGTTGAAGAAAATCGCCATGCAAGTTCACTGCAGTTAGCTAAAGATGTAGAAAACCAAACTGGGGTGATTGTTTCCCGTGACGCAATACGGCGCACACTGCAGAGTAATGGCATGCATGGGTGTCGTCCATGAAGGAAGTCTCTCCTTAAGCCCACTCACAAAAAAGCCCGCCTAGAATTTGCCCATGCTGAAAAAGAAGACTACTGGCACTCTGTACTAGAGCTGCACAATTAATCGTCAAGAATCGGTATCGCGATCTTGACTGAAGTGTTTCACAATTCTTTCCTATGCAATGAATTCTCTCTGCTCCTCTGAAGCCACAGCCCTCAAAAGAAAGGAAGAGAAAAACCGGGCAGTCTGCCAAGAATCAAAATATTCTTTATCAGTTGAACTAAGTATAAACATTGCAACAATTTGTCAATGGAATAGACTTCCTGTGTAAGTGAAAAAAGTTTAACCACTTAAACACTAAACCTTTTTCTGACATTTGTTGGTTTCAAGTTAAAATAATTTTTTTTGCTAGAAAATTACTTGAAACCCCCAAACATATATATTTTTTTTTAGTAGACACCCTAGAGAATAAAATGGTGGTTGTTGCAATATTTTATGTCATACTGTATTTGCGCAGCGGTCTTTCAAATGCAATTTTTTGGGAAAAAGTTATTTTAATGAATTAAAAACAAAAAAAAACAGTAACGTTAGCCCATTTTTTTTTGGATATTGTGATAGATTTTACATCGCTAAAATCGTGAGAGAATCGTGATTTTTATTCTAAGCAAAAAAATTGTGATTCTCATTTTGGCCAGAATCGTGCAGCTCTACTCTGTACACTGGTGTGATGAGACCAAGATAAATGTTTTTGGAACTGATGGCTAGAAAACTGTATGGCGTTGCAAAGGTGAGGAGTACAAAGAAAAATGCATGGTGTCTACAGTGAAACATGGTGGTGGCCGTGTCCTTCTGTAGGGTTGCATAAGTCCTAGCTGCACAGTGGAGGTAAGTATTACGTGTTTGTTATTTAAAAAAAGTAAAAAACGATCCTTTAGTATCAATTTAATTCTGACCACTGTATATAGTAATGTATAAAGATGACCAAACTTAAAGATCCTTTCCAAATGAATATATCAAAGCTATTGCCACGTGCAGCCAGAGGGCTCTGGGCCCCTGTACTTCAGGGCCCCACAGCAGTCACATGGTCTGCTATTACTATAGTCACAGCTTTGGCAGTAGTGTAGTACAGTGCCCCGAGCGTCTATCCTTTCTAATGCAAATCCCTCTATTCTTTACTGCTGTCTCTCCTCTTACTGAATGTTTCATTTCAATTAACTATGTGTGATGGGGCCCTATAGCGAAACCAATACAGCCCCCCTTGTTTCTCTAGTCTCCATTTCAAAGGCTATTCCTTTAGTAATACAACATATCATTTATATAGGAATTGTACAGAGATGACCCACCTTTTTATATACATTTGTTACATCCAAATGAGTTTGTCAAAGCTATTACTACCTGCAGCCCATCGGTTCTGAGCCCCTTGTGCTTCTGGGCCCTACAGCAGTCACATGGTCTGCCATTACTATAGTCACACCCTTGACAGTAGCGTAGTAAAAAACAAAAAAACGTTCATCCTTTTAGATGCAAATCCCTCTATTCTTCAAAGCGTCTCACATGCGGCGGACAGATCTGTAAATGTTTAATTTAATAAGTTGTGCTTGATGGGGGCCCCGTGGCAAAACCAGTACGGGCCCCTTGTCTCTCTAATCTCCATCTTGAATACCATTTCTATAGTAATACAAAGTATCACTTATTCACTTAGAAATAGTTTTGAGATGCCCAAACTTTATTGACATTTTGTTACAAGCAAATTTTTTTTTTTTAACATTTTGCATCCTTCCGCACTGGGCCCCCCTGTGCTTCTGGACCCCACAGCACTCACATGGTACTCTCCGACTGTAGTTTCACCCTTAGCAGTAGCGAAGTACAGAGTCCCTAATGTTTATCATTTTGAATACAAATCCCTTTCCTCTTTATAGCGCTTTCTCCTCTGGCTTGCAGATCTGTAAATAAAATTTTAATTGAATATTAGAGTTTAATGTCATTTTATATTCCAATATTTAAATATTCGCGTTTTTGTAGACGCCGGTCAAATATTTTGTTTTCTTCTACTAAATTAAAGTGGCTATACACCCAGTTGCTCAAATCTCATGTGATCCTGGGAAATATTGGGAGCTTTTGTGGATTCCCATTTATGATATATAACTGTTTAACTATAATATCTATTTACTCATAGTTATTCTTTATTAACTATTATGTTTATGTTATGAAACATTTGTTGTTACTATGTAAACTCCAATAAAAATAATTGAAAAGAAATTACATGCAAAAAAAATAAAACATTTATGTGATCCTACACTAGCCTAGGGGTCTTTGTTGGTGCACCTACTGTTGTAGGGTGTCAACACCCTGTCTCCCAGCTGTGCTCCTGTGTTGTAACCCTGTCACATGGGATTCTGATGGAGAAAAAGTGGCTGTTTGGACACTCATTACACAGGCATGGTCCACTGTTTGCACTGTCAGGAAACTCACCCTTAGAAATGCCATGGAGCCATAACATGTGGAGAGGTAGCTTCTAAGGCCAGATTCTCATTGCTGTGTTGCAGGAACACGATGTGCTACTCATTATGCATGGCGGTGCCATTCATTTGGTGGTCTTAAAGGGACTCTTCTTTCTGTCTCAGGGCACTACAGTGTGGAGCATCCATTAAAGGATCATTCCACCCAAACCTGATGATCTAGTTGGTGCCTAGTGGGCTGTGTCACCTGGTTTCTTAAATATCCTGGATGCTCGAGCAGCAAGATCACCTTATAATTCCCAACTCTGTTCCTGTTCACCTATGGGATCACCCACCTGAGTTTTGGGTGTCCCCACCCACCTTTGTGTGTTCCTTCCCACCTTTTTGTGTTCCTTCCCACCTTTGTGTGTTCCAGCTCCTCCTCCTTCTGTTTTTCAAAATGTCAAAGAAATCAAAGTAGGGGATGGTGGGAGCCCCTCATAAAGAGCACAGCAGGTGTGCAGAGTTGGGAACTCAATAGAGTCCCTGAGACTCTACTATCCGTCACAAACTTAAAGATCAGTTTTTATTTCATATAAAAAAAAAAAAAAAAAAAAAAGAATTATTATGAACACAGTATATCCCTCTATAGTACGTATTTGTCTCTCTTAAGAAAACGAAGTATCACTTCTGTCTGCTGCTTCGTCCCTCCACTATCAGCATGAGTCGCTTCTAAAACGTTTTCCTGACACCAAGAGAAAACTTGGGACAGGGGAGGGAGCTCCAGCACACAGCCTGTGATTGACAGCCTCAGCTCTTTTCCCGTGTGCTGTGTGAAGGTGTGTCCCTTCCCTCCAATCAGCTCTTAGCTCTCCTCACTGAGCTTTGCAGAGTGTAGTTTCAGCTCTCTGTCCCCTTTTTTTCTGACCGCTCAGACAAGCTTTATAAATTCTGCACTTTTGGATAAATGTAGAGAAGATTGCATATAAACAGGTACAACTTATGTAGGAGGACTTGTTTAATCTCGGTGTATCACCTGAGGCCAGTCACTTCACTTGGTATATGTAAGGGTTTGCAACCACTTTAAGTCATAAGATTTTTAATTTATTAAATTGTTGTAACAACAAAAGTATTTACTGCAAACCTTTCATTGTTCCTTTATTTCCAGGGTCCCTCATTGGTCAGAGATGGGATTTTAAGTGTTGACCCAGTATAATCTGGATCTTGTATAGCCCAGGGCCCCCTGGAGACGAAACGTTTCACATCAGAAGAGACTGCGGGCAGGGGTCGCCATGGAGACCCCCGACGTGCCAGTGGGCAACCTGATAGACCTGGATACGGAACCCCTGGTCGTGATAACAGAGTGCCCCTCTTCACTGGACGCAGATGAGATCCTGTCACTGGAAGTTAACCCGCCTGAAAATGGCGACAGGGAGGAGGAGATCGAGAGCGATGCCACCGAGTCTGCCGACAGCGAGAACGACATGATGTCACCGAGCCGCCGAAGCTGGAACCACTCCCAGAGGTCCTCTTCCGAGTCCTTCTCGTCCAATCAGAGCACGGAGTCTGCCCAGGATGAGCAAATGGCAGAACAAAAAGAGTTCATCCGGAAATACGTCGAAAAAATCTTTACCGGCGGGTAAGTGAAGCAGCGGGTAAGAAAGTGAACCTGAAATACAGTATCTCATAAAAGTGAGTACACCCCTCACATTTTTGTAAATATTTTATTCTATCTTTTCATGTGACAACACTGAAGAAATGACACTCTAAAATGTAAAGTAGTGAGTGTACAGCTTGTATAACAGTGTAAATTTTCTGTCCCCTCTAAATAACTCAACACACAGCCATTAATGTCTAAACCGCTGGCAACAAAAGTGAGTACACCCCCTAAGTGAAAATGTCCAAATTGGGCCCAAAGTGTTAATATTTTGTGTGGCCATCATTATTTTCCAGCACTGCTTTAACCCTCTTGGGCATGGAGTTCACCAGAGCTTCACAGGTTGCCACTGGAGTCCTCTTCCACTCCTCCATGATGACATCACGGAGCTGGTGGATGTTAGAGACCTTTCGCACCTATACACCTTCCATTTGAGGATGCCCCACAGATGCTCAATAGGGTTTAGGTCTGGAGACATGCTTGGCCAGTCCATCACCTTTACCCTCAGCTTCTTTAGCAAGGCAGGGGTCATCTTGGAGGTGTGTTTGGGGTCGTTATCATGTTAGAATACTGCCCTGTGGCCCAGTCTCTGAAGGGAGGGGATCATACTCTGCTTCAGTATGTCACAGTACATGTTGGCATACATGGTTCCCTCAATGAACTGTAGCTCCCCAGTACCGGCAGCACTCATGCAGCCCCGGACCATGACACTCCCACCACCATGCTCACCTGGTTGCCACCACACACGCTTGTCACCATCTGACCCAAATAAGTTTATCTTGGTCTCATCAGATCACAGGACATGGTTCCAGTAATCTATGTCCTTAGTCTGCTTGTCTTCAGCTAACTGTTTGTGGGCTTTCTTCCTTCTGGGATGACAGTCATGCAGACCAATTTGATGCAGTGTGTGGCGTATGGTCTGAGCACTGACAGGCTGACCCTCCACCCCTTCAACCTCTGCAGCAATGCTGGCAGCACTCATATGTCTATTTCCCAGAGACAACCTCTGGATATGACGCTGAGCACGTGCACTCAACTTCTTTGGTGGACCATGGCGAGGCCTGTTCTGAGTGGAACCTGTCCAGTTAAACCGCTCTTTGGTCTTGTCCACCATGCTGCAGCTCAGTTTCTGGGTCTTGGCAATCTTCTTATAGATTAGCCAGCTTTATGTAGTGCAAAAATTCTCTTTTTCAGATCCTCAGAGAGTTCTTTGCCATGAGGTGCCAAGTTGAACTTCCATTGACCAGTGTGAGAGCGATGACACCAAATTTAACACACCTGCTCCCCATTCACACCTGAGACCTTGTAACACTAACGAGTCACATAACACTTAGGAGTGGAAATAGCTAATTGTACCCAATTTGGACATTTTCACTTAGGGGTGTACTCACTTTTGTTGCCAACGGTTTAGACATTAATGGCTGTGTTGAGTTATTTTGAGGGGACAGCAAACTGATAATCAGGGTACTGATTATCAGTGCAGTCCTAACAGTGCCCATCAGTGCCACCTATCAGTGCCGCCTATAAGTGCCGCCTATAAGTGCATCATTATCAGTGCACAAAAGTGAAGGAGAAAAATTACCTGTTTGCAAAATTGTATAACAAACTAAAAAAAAATTATATTTTTTTCAACATTTTTTGGTCTTTTTTTCATTTGTTTAGCAAAAAATAAAAAACCCAGTGGTGAATAAATACCACCAAAAAAAGCTTTATTTTGTGTAAAGAAAATGATCAAAATTTCCAGTGGGTACAGTGTAGTATGACCGCGCAATTGTCATTCAAAGTGCAACATCGCTGAAAGCTGAAAAATGGCCTGGGCAGGAAGGGGGTGAAAGTGCCCGGTAGGCAAGTGGTTAGAGGGACACCCCCCCACTGTGGCAAGCAGGCGCTGTTTTTGCGCATGTTAAAATATGTAAAGCTCAATGCCCAAAAAGGTGCATGAGCTACTTTGGCTTGTGAAATGAATGGGCTGCTATGTGTGTAGTGTGTGAAAAACGTGCAACATGCATTTACAAAACACTATGTGTACACCTAGCCTTATCCGCACCGCATCTGCTAAAGGGCAGGGCATCTCTCTGCTTGTCAGAAAAGAGCACCATTTTGCACACGTTCCTAACATGCAAAGGTCTGAACTTAGCCTAAGTTTGGAAGTAGAAGGTGCCATGGGCGATCTGCAGGTACTCAGAGAAGGGGCGCATTACGCACCTAGCTGCTCTATCTATGGCTGCACGGCTGGGTGAGGGACAGCGATGCCGGCTCTGTGCTCAGCCTGTCAGATTACATTACATTCCACGCTTCTCCCGACTCATCCTGTCACTGCAGAAACTGAGCTCGGCCAATACACTCGCTGCTGCTGCTGCGGATCCCCCCCGGGGGGGGAGCGAGCGTCTGCCGGTGCATTGTGGGAAATCCATCGTAGGAATAAACCCCATCTGTAAACAACTTCTCTCAGTGTGACGCTCGACCTGATTAAGCAATAAGTAAAAAATGAACGTTTTTTTTTAAAATTTCCTCTCATTTTTTGGATTAAATCATTAGGAGGAAGTTCAGCATTTTAATTAACAAAATCGTCATTGGAGAATTTGGAATGAAGGTTTTTGGGTGGTTTTTAAAGGATACAGCCAGCGTAAAATGTCTCCTGAGGGTGACAGAAGTTACCTGTGCTGGACCTCTTCTTGTATCAAAAATGGCCCCTTCTGTAGCCTCATTTTTTATTACCCAGAAAAGGAAAAAAAAAAAAAAAAAAAATAGAGCTAAAAAAATGGACACAAATTAAGATTTATTCCCCTATAGCAGTAAAACTGCTACAGGGCAGCAACTCTGTGCCGGATCACATATATGTATATATGTGTGTGTGTGTATATATATGTGTGTGTGTGTGTGTGTATGTGTGTGTATATATGTATATATATATATATATATATATATATATATATATATATATATATATATATATATATATATATATATATATATATATATATACATGATCATGCTCTTCCGGGTAGCGGGTACAAACGTGCTCTGCCACTGGCTCGCTCCCGCTGTGATTAAACACAGCGGGAGCTGATCGACAGGTACCGCAGACTCGATACCCGCCAGCACCCGCCAAATAATGACCTCAAGTGTGACGACCTTCCATACTGAGCGCTCCTCTACGCTCATTTCTATTTTGCGGAGTACCTTTCCGTCCTCTACCAGAGAGGCTACAGCCAAAACCCTAGCTAGGCTCACCCACATCCTACCTTCATCGGCCCACACAACCCCTTCAAGGACAACACATCCCGGATCACCTCCAGGGACACCAGACTACATGTTGGTCCAACACCGTCACATATGGACATCGGTGGGTGGGTGTCAGTCTGGAGGAATGGGTGTTCCTGGGCAGGCTTTATTCACATGCAGACCACCCACAAGTGACGCTGAACTTCCATAATTGAAAGAACTGAAATCCAATGAATGAAAGGAGCGGGCCAGAGCAATGCCCCGGGACAAGGTCATGTAGAGCCCAGGGCGAACATGCCAAACTGTGCTCCCCCCATCAAGATGTATGAGCATTATGTGTCGGCAAAATCCCCCCCACAGAAATGCTGAGCACCAATCTGCATGATTACCCCCTAAGCATAAATTCCACCTCCTCCATGTACACAGCCACCCTCCCTGCTGAACTCCTCCCTCTCAGCACAAATCCTGTCTCCTCCCCCCCCCCTCCCCCCATAAACAAAATTTCACCCTCCAAGCGCAAATCCTCTACCCCTGAAATTTCTCTAACTAGTACACATCTTCTCTCCCCACTTCAAATCCCTCCCAGCACAAATTTCCCCCAGATCCCACCTCCTAGCAAAAATCCCACACCCTCCAAATTTCCCCTCCTAGAACAATATTTCCTCTCCGCCGAACCCGCAATTCCCCCTTTTAACACAAATCCTCTCCGCTCCAATCTCCTTGTGGTGCCCCCCCCACCTCACATGGTGCCACAGTGCCCAGGGCAGCTTCCCCATCTGCCCACCCATTGTCCCAGTCCTGGGCCAGAGATGGTTAGGCTTAGTTAGGAAAGACCTAGATAATGCTGGATATCCTCCAGGCAGGAAATGAGGCGGGGCTCTATCTGTCTTGCTTCAGCTTCTAATGCGCAATTTGAGAAGCTCACAGTGTGCAGTGAAATCGGAGTAAGCCATTTCAATCCAGCAGAGGAGCCGGTACTATTGTGCAAGACTAAAGAGATGGGCGGAGGTCAAGCTTTAGCCTTGGAAGTGAATTCAAGATTGCAAAAATGCAACCTGTGTGTTCATTGGTCCCATCATGACGTAGTGTCACCAAGTCTGCAGTGGGAGAGGGAGGTTGCACAGAAAAGCATTGTGTGGTTGAAGGGCACCAATCCCAACCAGAGGAACTGTGAAATGCCTGCCTAATCCAGACAAGAAAACCTTCATCAGAATATTCAATGCCGGTCTGCATTATTGGATACAGGCGCTGTGTGAGCACCGGGCAGCATGGCGGAGCTGGGTGGTCAGTGAACTGGTCAGCAGATGTCCCTCGTACGTTTGCTGTCTGGTTTGCAGTGCTGTGATCTGCCATGAGCTTCTTCATGGCAGAGAATGGAGGATGTACAATTATTTATGAACGGCTGTGCCAGGAACTGTGCCCAAATTTATGTCCCCGGGCACCAGGTCCTTCAATTATTAACAGAGGACTGTTGGCATCCATCTTGGCTTCGTGACATCATCTCAGCGATTTCTGACAAACAAGAACAACAGTGCCTGAGATCTCCATTTACTGTACACTTGCTGGATTTACTAGTGCAAAAGCTTCTGGCTGGTGATCACTGTCAGTTGGCACTGATCACTCAACGCTACTTTGTCATATGTGCCGCCCCCATGTAGCTGTTTGAGTGAGGGACACTTTAAGAAAACCAACTCTGTGATGGAGTGCAGGGATCAGGACTATGTATTACACATCACAGCCATAGACTGCAGGGGTTATCACTATATACACACAACGCAGCCTATAGGGTGCAGGGGTCAGCACTATGCTGTATGCAGCACAGCCTCTACAGAGCGCAGGGGTCAGGACTAATTAATATACAGCATAGTGTATAGAGTGCAGGGGTCAGGATTATGTAATACATAACACAGTGTATAGAGTACGGGGGTCGGGACTATGTAATACTACACAGCACATAGAATTTAGCATTCAGAACAATGCAATGTACAACATAGTGTACAGAGCACACCAGTAAGGAGTATCATAGGGCCCCTTACTTTGCTGGTCAGTGGGAGGATAAAATGTCCCAGTGTTTTGGGAGGAAAAGGCCAGACCCAGGAGTCAGTGGGTTCTTGGAAAAAACAGAAATGCCCTGAGATAAGCTGAAGAAAAAAATGGCCCGTGTTGGTGGTCGGAGGAGTGTAGTGGGGGAAAATGCCAAGTGTAAGTGGTGAGTAGAAGGAAAAATGCTCTGTTTTGGTTAAAAAGGAGGTATGCCATAACATTGGAAGTCAATCGGGGAAAAAAATATAAAAAGATGCATTTGTGTCAGAAGGGCGTAGTGGGGGAGGGGGGGTTAACATTTAGGAAGGAGGGTTGTCGGTGCTTATCAGCTGTTGGGGGGGAGAGAGGAAACAATGGGGCTTAGCAATTGGAACAATGGTACCCAGGTGGAGGAATATGAGTTGAGGGGGTAAACAATAATGGCCTAAGGGGGTAGGGGGAACAGTGGTGCCCAACCTAGGGTAAGGCAAACAATGATGCCCAGTGTGGGGTTGGGGGAACACAATGGTGCCCATCATGGGGTAAGGGGAACAATGGTGCCAAACGAGCATGGTGTAGGGGGGAATAATGGTGCCCAATGAGTGTGGGATAGGGAGTACAGTGGTGCCCAATGAGCATGGGATAGAGGGAACAATGGTGCCCATTGAGCATGGGATAGAGGGAACAATGGTGCCCATTGAGCATGGGATAGAGGGAACAATGGTGCCCATTGAGCGTGGGATGGAGGGAACAATGGTGCCCATTGAGCGTGGGATGGAGGGAACAATGGTGCCCATTGAGCGTGGGATGGAGGGGACAATGGTGCCCATTGAGCGTGGGATGGAGGGAACAATGGTGCCCATTGAGCGTGGGATGGAGGGAACAATGGTGCCCATTGAGCGTGGGATGGAGGGAACAATGGTGCCCATTGAGCGTGGGATGGAGGGAACAATGGTGCCCATTGAGCGTGGGATGGAGGGAACAATGGTGCCCATTGAGCGTGGGATGGAGGGAACAATGGTGCCCATTGAGCGTGGGATGGAGGGAACAATGGTGCCCATTGAGCGTGGGATGGAGGGAACAATGGTACCCATTGAGCGTGGGATGGAGGGAACAATGGTGCCCATTGAGCGTGGGATGGAGGGAACAATGGTGCCCATTGAGCGTGGGATGGAGGGAACAATGGTGCCCATTGAGCGTGGGATGGAGGGAACAATGGTGCCCATTGAGCGTGGGATGGAGGGAACAATGGTGCCCATTGAGCGTGGGATGGAGGGAACAATGGTGCCCATTGAGCGTGGGATGGAGGGAACAATGGTGCCCATTGAGCGTGGGATGGAGGGAACAATGGTGCCCATTGAGCGTGGGATGGAGGGAACAATGGTGCCCATTGAGCGTGGGATGGAGGGAACAATGGTGCCCATTGAGCGTGGGATGGAGGGAACAATGGTGCCCATTGAGCGTGGGATGGAGGGAACAATGGTGCCCATTGAGCGTGGGATGGAGGGAACAATGGTGCCCATTGAGCGTGGGATGGAGGGAACAATGGTGCCCATTGAGCGTGGGGTAGGGGGAACAATGGTGCCCATCGAGCGTGAGGTAGGGGGAACAATGGTGCCCAGCGAGCGTGGGGTAGGGGGAACAATGGTGCCCAGCGAGCGTGGGGAACAGTCGTTCCCAATGGACGTGGGACAGGGGTAACAGTGGTGCCCAACGGACGTAGGATAGGGCTGAAACAATTAATCGACAACAAATCGATTTATGAAAATAGTTGTCAACTATTTTTATAATCGATTAATCGGCCAGCTGATTAGTTGGCCTGCATACAGAATGTATTTGTTTACATGTCGGGAAATACAGTGCAGCACACATACAGCTCAGTACACCGTCCATACATGTCAATAAGTGCCTGAGAACTTGTGAATGTGTGAGGAGCAATGCCTTATGGGACATGTAGTCCTGGGCAGGAAGTGAGTGGTTCTAAAAGCCGAAGTTTCTTTACCTTGCTATAGAGGCACGCTATACTATAATTTGCAGCTTGCTATTGGGGCATTCTGGAGGCAAGAGGAGCCAGAAGCATCGGTGGGGGACCCCAGAAGAGGAGGATCAGGGCTGCTCTGTGCAAAACCATTACACAGAGCAGGCAAGTATAATATGTTTGTTGTTTTTAAAAAAAAAATCACTTTAAAGATTCTGTGCAGGGAAGATCAGCATCTGAACCCAAAAAAGGTGGAGACTGGCGGTAATATAAGGCGTTACAATTGCAGTTAGGCTGGGTTCACACTATTGCAAATTGGATGCCGGTTCACTGCATCCAACTTGCAATAGCAGTAGATTTTGACCGGCTCTCTATGGAGACGGTTCACATATCTCCGCTGCGGCTCCGGTGCAAATTTGCACAGGGGTCCTGTGCGTATTTTGGTCCGTTTCAGGTCCGAATTCAGACAAAAATTCGGGCTGAAAGCGGACCTGAAACGGTGAACGAGGACGCACCGGACCCCTTTTGTGCATTGTATTGTGCATTATAATGATTATATCCATGAACAAAAAACAGTCTCAGTTTTTAGTACTACTTTAATATAAAAGATTTCTATCTCCCTTCCACCCTTCATCTAGCTCCATGTCTGACTCCTCGTTAAAATGCCCATATATCCTAGTTCTGGATGTATTTATTATTTATATATATATATATATTATAGGTAATCTGTATTATTACTTTCACTGTTTCACAGTATAAATGAACCCCTTTATAGTAGCGATTACCTGCCCTTTGTACTATAAAGGGCTAATTTTAGCTTTTTTTTTAACCCCATGATGACAGGTGATACAAAAAAAAAAGCATGCTGCTGCTACTAAACATCTTAGGCCTGGTTCACACCTATGTGTGTTTGGTGCATTTTGCAGAAACACACTAAAGTTCATTTAACATGGTTTCCTATGGGACAGGTTCACGTCTATATGCTTTTTATAGCCGCTGCAAAGGGTCAAGGACTTTATTCAACCAAAACGGTGCTTTTTTTGCTTTTTTTGGTTCAATAGACTTCAATGGAGAAGCTGCAGATAAACCTGTAGTGTGTTTTTGCAGCGATTTGCATTTTTTAATCTGCCCAACAACAGATTGGCCAAAAGCAAGCATAAAAAATGCAAAATCGGCAAAGTCTTTAATTTGTCTTTTTTCTTTATATAAAAAAATTTGATCTTTGAGTCTGATGATATTTACAAGATTCAACCTCTAATAGTATATACAGTATATCTCTTCTGTCTGTTCTTCTCAGAATGGATTAGAGATTTTGCTCCCTAACCATATAGTTGGTTATTTATATTTACCACTGCATAGAGATATTTAAGAATAAATTGCCTTTTCTGTTTTTTTTTTTTTAAACTTTTCCTATTAACTAATGTCTGGGGCAAGGGTAACAGTGGTGCCCGATGGACGTGGGGCAGGGGTAACAGTGGTGCCTGACGGACGTGGGGCAGGGGTAACAGTGGTGCCCGACGAACGTGGGGCAGGGGTAACAGTGGTGCCCGACGAACGTGGGGCAGGGGTAACAGTGGTGCCCGACGGACGTGGGGCAGGGGTAACAGTGGTGCCTGACGGACGTGGGGCAGGGGTAACAGTGGTGCCTGACGGACGTGGGGCAGGGGTAACAGTGGTGCCTGACGGACGTGGGGCAGGGGTAACAGTGGTGCCTGACGGACGTGGGGCAGGGGTAACAGTGGTGCCTGACGGACGTGGGGCAGGGGTAACAGTGGTGCCTGACGGACGTGGGGCAGGGGTAACAGTGGTGCCTGACGGACGTGGGGCAGGGGTAACAGTGGTGCCTGACGGACGTGGGGCAGGGGTAACAGTGGTGCCTGACTGACGTGGGGCAGGGGTAACAGTGGTGCCTGACTGACGTGGGGCAGGGGTAACAGTGGTGCCTGACTGACGTGGGGCAGGGGTAACAGTGGTGCCTGACTGACGTGGGGCAGGGGTAACAGTGGTGCCTGACTGAAGTGGGGCAGGGGTAACAGTGGTGCCTGACTGAAGTGGGGCAGGGGTAACAGTGGTGCCCAACGGACGTGGGGCAGGGGTAACAGTGGTGCCCAACGGACGTGGGGCAGGGGTAACAGTGGTGCCCAACGGACGTGGGGCAGGGGTAACAGTGGTGCCTGACGGACGTGGGGCAGGGGTAACAGTGGTGCCTGACGGACGTGGGGCAGGGGTAACAGTGGTGCCTGACTGACGTGGGGCAGGGGTAACAGTGGTGCCCGACTGAAGTGGGGCAGGGGTAACAGTGGTGCCCAACGGACGTGGGGCAGGGGTAACAGTGGTGCCCAACGGACGTAGGGTTGGGGGAGAACAGTGCTGCCCAACATGGGGCTGGGGGGGGGGGGGGGACAGTGGTGGCCGACGTGGGGTGGGGGGACAGTGGTGGCTGACGTGGGGTAGGGGGAACATTGGTGCCCTTCAGCACAACCAAAAAGTGCCCCCTTATGTACTAACATTTATGTAGACTGATAATGACCAGTCAGCAGCAATGAGAGCAGCGTTGCGTAACTGTTAATAAGGTCAGCATTAAACACATCCCACTGCTAATGCTGGTAAAAAATAATGAATTCCCCTCTGCAGCCTTTATAGTGATGGGAAGAAAACGGAACTAATTATAGCAGATCTGAATCTTAATTGGATAGCATTTGGTTTGCTCTATCGTAAATATCTGTCATTTATTTTATAAAATGCTGTTTCTCTAGAGTGTGACAATGGGCAACGTGTGTTGTTACAGCCACTTCACACTGGGGAGCGTATTACAGGATGACGCCACAGGAGAACAATTTGGGGACAGGGGCAGAGTGTTTTTTTTTAATCCTATAACAGGACGTGCCTAAACAAAGCCCTTCATGGCGGGATCGCCAGACGTTATTTCTACTGAGCTTTTCTTGATTGTATTTATATCTACTAATGTCATATGAGCAATACAGTTCTGTCTGCTGGGGGAAAGACAAACGGGAAGCCATTAGGTATTTTTAGTGAGCATATATTTTGAGCTGCTATTACTTAATTTTCCTGTAGGGCCGGGCTTTTTCTTCTCAGATGAACTCCCCCCTCTGTTTTGCCCCTTCTCTCCACCCACTTGACCCTCCTCTAAGCACCATCCTTTGGTTCCACCCCCCCCCCCCCTGTACTACCCCAAGTATAATTTTGTGGCGCTAAATAATTTGTGTGGGATTTGTTCTTGTCTATTAACAAGAAAAGCAGTAAATTAGATTCCCTGGAGCCAGCAACAATAGATCCCTCACACGACAACGGCCCTCACCCCAGCAACGCTAGACCCCCCCTCAGCACAATAGTTCCCTCACACAACAATAGACCCTCCCCCCACCCCCCACACAGCAACAATGGACCACCCACAACAACATCCCACCCTCTGCAACAAAAGATCCACCCCTGCAAAATTAGATCCCTCAGCAGCAACAACAGATCTCCCAGCAGCCAGCAACAATAGATCTCTTTATTAACCGTAGATCCCTACCAGCAATATAAGACCCTCCCCCCAGCAACAATAGACCCTCACACAACAACAGATCCCCACCAGTGATAATAGATCCCCCAGCAGCCAGCATTAATAGACCTTCCAGCACACATCACATGCCTGACGAAGGGGCCCTGCGTGGCTCTGAAACGTTGCACTGCTCTGTGATGTGATCCTGCAATACAAATCCTTTTGGACGCCATCTTGTTGGTCCATTGTGTGCTGGCAAATATCTCCATTGTGACTTGCAGCACACCCCACACCCCTTTCCATTACATAGTTTCAGTGCTGGAGGTGCTGAAACTGCGTTCCCCCTGAACAAAAGCCCTGCTGAAGGGTATTTGTAATGTAATTTGCTGTACCAAATTGCCTTTTTACTTTTTGAAGTTTTGTATATTCCCTGTCTTGTAGTCAGCAGCTGATAAAATCTCAGGCATGTAAGGAATGCATTTTCACCAATCGGTCAGGCCTGTGTGAATGTCGCCACTTCAGATGTTCTCAGGCTATGTTCTCTGCATTACGAAAGTTATTCGTTGTGGGAAAAAAAAAAAAGTGTGTGAACGCGGAAAATACCACATTATAGCCACTAGATAGAGCTGAGGAGCATACATACTTCCTATTATACTTTGCACCATCTAGTGGCCATAACGCAGTATTTTTTCTCATTCGCAATGTTTTTTTTAAATAACATTTGATCTGCAAAAAATATAACTTGAAAACACTTAATTTGCCCCAGTTGCACAGAATAAATGTAAATGCATTGACATATAGCTATGCATTTTCTTTTTCTAATATAAATACAACCAATAGGCATTGTGGGAGAGGAACAGCAATTCACACTCACAGCAAGCAGAGCTTGTGTATTTATAATGAACTAATCTAGTGATGTATAATTCTTACATATACACTATAAGGAGAAAGGTGGCCTAATAAACTATAGGACGCAGTGACACCACTGTTTACATGTATAGAAAAAATTTTAAAAAAGATTGGATCAGTAAAAGTCAGCAAACTCTCCAATAAGCTACAGTAAGTAATCGCTGACCCCGTATCGCGCTCCTCCTCGGTAGACGTATGCGCAGCGGGGAAATAAGGACGCAGATGAGAGGATGACCCTGGCTCTGCGAAATATGCCGACTCTTGTGTTTTGAACTCCGCGTCCGTTCATGCGCAGCTAATGACTTCAAACCAAGCAGAATGGCGCTCCAGGGAAGAGGGAATATCGGGACGCCAGAACGAGAATCCGCCATGCTGCCGCGGCTCCGGCCAAAGCTGGGGGGGCTCACTTAGCAAAATGCTGAATTATTGATAAATCGGAGAAGATACGGCATATGGATTAATTGGCCTGTAATCATTTCTGTAAGGTGGATGCAAAACAAGGTGGGTTATTAAAGGCCGAATTCTGATTCGTTGTTACATTGTATCACCAGTGCGGGGAATCGTCACATTGTCATTATTGGAACACTTCCAGTATGCCATTTCCAATGATGTGGAGGATCCGCCATTAAAATTATCTGTATAATCATGTAACTGACAGCTGAAATAAAATCAGTCGATAGTGCAGTCTGCATATAAAATGAACGTGTCAATATTTAACCACTTGTCCTCCGGAAGGTTTTACTCCCTTATGACTAGGCCATTTTTTGCTATTTGGCACGGCTCTAATTTAACTGGCAATTGCGCAGTCATGCAACACTGTATACAAATAACATTTTTATCATTTTTTTCACACCAATAGAGTTTTCTTTTGGTGGTATTTGATCACAACTGGGTTTTTTATTTATTATATAAACGGAAAAAGATAGAAAATATTGACAAAAAATAGACCAAAATGTATTCTGCTACGATGAGGGCAAAAAGTATTTGATCCCCTGCTGATTTTGTTTGCCCACTGACAAAGAAATGATCAGTCTATAATTTTAATAGGAGGGTTTTTTTTTTAGAGTGAGAGACAGAATAACAACAAAAATATCCAGAAAAACACATTTAAAAAAATGTTTTAAATTTATTTGTATTTTAATGAGTGAAATAAGTATTTGACCCCTTCGCAAAACTTGACTTGGTGGCAAAACCCTTGTTGGCAATCACAGAGGTCAGGTGTTTCTTGTAGTTGGCCACCAGGTTTGCACACATCTCAGGAGGGATTTTGTCCCACTCCTCTTTGCACATCCTCTCATTTTAAGGTTTCGAGGCTGACTTTGGTAACTGGAACCTTCAGCTCCCTCCACATATTTTCTATGGGATTAAGGTCTGGAGACTGGCTAGGCCACTCCAGGACCTTAATGTGCTTCTTATTGAGCCTCTCCTTTGTTGCCTTGGCCATGTGTTTTTGGGTCATGCTGGAATAACCATCCATGACCCATTTTCAATGCCCTGTCTGAGGGAAGGAGGTCCTCATCCAAGATTTGATGGTACATGGCCCCGTCCATCGTCCCTTTGATGCGGTGAAGTTGTCCTGTCACCTTAGCAGAAAAACACACCCAAAGCATAATGTTTCTACCTTCGTGTTTGAGGGTGGGGATGGTGTTCTTGGGGTCATAGGCAGCGCAGCATACCTCCTCCTCCAAACAAATGAGTTGATGCCAAAGAGCTCGATTTTGGTTTCATCTGACCACAGCACTTTCACCCAGTTCTCTTCTGAACCTTTTAGATGTTAATTAGCAAACTTCAGACAGGACTGTACATGTGCTTTCTTGAGCAGGGGGACCTTGGGGGCGCTGCAGGATTTCAGTCCTTCACGGCGTAGTGTGTTATCAATTGTTTTCTTGGTGACTATGGTCCCAGCTGCCTTGAGATCATTGACAAGATTCTCCTGTGTAGTTCTGGGCTGATTCCTCACCATTCTCATGATCATTGAAATTCCACGAGGTGAGATCTTGCATGGAGCCCCAGACCGAGGGAGATTGACAGTTATTTTGTGTTTCTTCCATTTGCAAATAGTCACACCAACTGTTGTCACCCTCTCACCCAAGCTGATTGGCGATAGTCTTGTAGCCCAATCTACAGCCTTGTGTAGGTCTACAATCTTATCCCTGACATCCTTGGATAACTCTGTGGTCCTGGTCATTGTGGAGAGGTTGCAATCTGATTGCTTCTGTGGACAGAAGTCTTTTATACATGTAGCAAGCTGAGATTAAGAGCACTCCCTTTAAGAGACTGATCCTAATCTCAGCTCGTTACCTGTATAGAAGACATGTGGGAGCCAGAAATCTTGCCGATAGGGGATCAAATACCGTATTTATCGGCGTATAACACGCACTTTTTCCCCCTTAAAATCCAGGGAAAATCGTGGGTGTGTGTTATACGCCGATCCCTGCTGTCTGTGAGGGGAAGAGGAATGAGCGCCGCCCAAATAGCCCGAGCCGAGAATACTGTGTACTCGGCTAGGCTCGGTTCCACTCGCAGTCACGCCCAGTCCCGCCATTGGACCTGTGTTATGTCCATGATAGGAGCTGGGCCAAGGGGCGGGACTGCAAGAGGAGCCGAATACACAGGACATCTCGGCGGCAACATTTAAAAATGATAAAGCTTCATTTTTGGGCAAGGTTTCAGATGGACACTTGGGACAGGCTGGCTGCAGATGGACACTGATCATTCTGCAATGATGGGCAAGGCTGCAGATGGACACTGATCATTCTGCAATGATGGGCAAGGCTGCAGATGGACACTGATAAGGCTGCAGATGGACACTGATAAGGCTGCATTGATGGGCATTTAAAATGTAAGTTTTTTTCCTTAAACTTCCCTCCTAAACTTGGGGTGTGTGTTATACGCCGTTAAGACCCCTTTCATGCTGAGGTGCTTTGCAGGCGCCATAGTGTTAAAAATAGCGCCTGCAAAGCGCCCTGAAACAGCAACTCCATTCACTTCAGTGTGAAAGCCACTGGAGTGGTGCGTTGGCAGGGCGTCAGAAATAGTCCTGCCAGCAGCTTCTTTGGAGCGCATTAGGAGCGGTGAACTCACTGCTCCTAAAGCGGCCCTGCCCATTGAAAACAATGGGGCAGTGCTGCTATACCGCTGCCAAAGTGCCGTTTTAACCCCTTTTCGGCCGCTAGCGGGGGTTAAAACCGCCCCGCTAGTGGCCGAATAGCGCAGCTAAAACGGCAGTAAAATATCGCCGCTTTACCGCTGACGCCCAGGGGCGGCTCAGTGTGAAAGGGGTCTAAATATGGTACTTATTTCACTCATTATAATGCAAATCAATTTATAACTTTTTTGAAGTGCGTTTTTCTGGATATTTTTGTAGTTATTCTGTCTCTCACTGTTAAAATAAACCATTAAAATTATAGACTGATCATTTCTTTGTCAGTAAACAGACGTACAAAATCAGCAGGGGATCAAATACTGTTTTCCCTCACCGTGTAAATGTCTTTGGTAAAAAAAACAAAACAATGAATGTGTATTGGTATGTATATTATCTATAATTTTTATCATAGGTGTATTTTGAATGATAGAGACAGAAGATTAACCAGAAATATAACACATGATACAAATGTTATAATTTAAGTTGCAGTTCAGTGAGTAAAATAGGTATTTGATCCTCTACCAACCAACAATAATTCTGGCTCCCACAGACTGGCTACAGTAGGTGCTCATGTGGTACATAGATTAGTCCTGTCAATTTAAGAAGGTGCTCCTAACCACAACTCGTTATGTGTATAAAAGACACCTGTCCACAGAATCTCCTTTTTCCATTCAAACCTTAACATCGTGGGCAACACCAAAGAGCTGTCAAAAGACATCAGGGACAAGATTGTAGACATGAACATGGCTGGAATGGGCTACAAGACCATCAACAAGCTTGGTGAGAAGGAAACAACTGTAAGAGCAATTATTCACAAATGGAAGAAATACAAAATAACCATTAATCACCCTCGGTCTGGAGCTCCATGCAAGATTTTGCCTCATGGGGTAAGTATGATCATGAGAAAAGTGAGGGATCAACCCAGAACTACACAGGAGGAGCTTGTGAATGATCTCAAGGCAGTTGAGACCACAGTCACCAAACAATCCATTGGTAACACAATACACCGCCATGGATTGAAATCCTGGAGCACCCGCAGGGTCCCCCTCCTCAAGAAGGCACATGTACAGGACCATCTGAAGTTTGCCAATGAACATCTATATGATTCAAGGAAGGATTGGGAGAAAGTGTTGTGGTCAGATGAGACCAAAATTGAGCTCTTTGCCATTAACTCGACTCCACGTGTTTGGAGGAAGAAAAATGCTGACTATGACTCTAAAGAACACCATCCCTACAGTCAAGCACGGAGGTGGAAACATTATGGTTTGGGGCTGTTTTTCTGCTAAAGGTACAGGCCGACTTTGCCGCATTGAGGGGCCAATAAACAGGGTCATGTATTGTAAAATCCTGGATTCTTCCCTCAGCAAGAACACTGAAGATGGGTCGTGGATGGGCAGCAAGACAATGACCCAAAACATACCGCCAAGGCAGCAAAGGAGTGGCTCAAGAAGGAGCACATTAAGGTCATGGAATGGCCTAGCCAGTCATCAGATCTTAATCCTATAGAAAATTTATGGAATTAGCTGAAACTTCGAGTTGCCAAGTGATAGCCAAGAAACCTTAAGGATTTAGAGAAGATCTGTAAAAGAGTGGACCAAAATCCCTCCTGAGATGTGTGCAAACCTGGTCACCAATACAAGAAACGTCTTAACTCTATGCTTGCTAACATGGGTTTCTACACCAAGTACCAAGTCATGTTTTGCTTGGGGATCTCTATCATATAACTTTTTTTTTTTTTTTTTATGGATTTTTGGTTGCTATTCTGTCTCTATCATTTAAAATACACCTATGATAAAAAATTATAGACCCTTCATTTCTTTGCAAGTGGGAAAACTTACAAAATCTGCAGGGGATCAAATAAATATTTTCCCCGCTGTATTATATACACTATATTGTCAAAAGTATTGTGACTCCTACCTTTACATGAACTTTATTGGCATCCCAGTCTTTGTCCGTAGGGTTCAATATTGATTTGGCCCACCCTTTGCAGCTATAACCGCTTCAACTCTTCTGGGAAGGTCGTCCACAAGGTTTAGGAGTGTGTCTATGGGAGTGTTTGACCATTTTTCCTGAAGCACATTTGTGAGGTCAGGCACTGATGTGTACGAGAAGGCCTGGCTCGCAGTCTCCACTCTAATTTATCCCAAAGGTGTTCTATCGGGTTGAGGTTGGGACTCTCTGCAGGCCAGTCAAGTTCCTCCACCCCAAATTCACTCACCCATGTCTTTATGGACCTTGCTTTGTACACTGGTGCTCAGTCATGTTGGAACAGGAAGGAGCCATCCCCAAACTGTTCCCACAAAGTTGAGAGCATGAAATTGTATGTTGACGCCTTAAGCATTTCCTTCACTGGAACTAAGGGGCCCAACCCCTGAAAAAGAAGCCCACACCACAACCCCCCCTCCACCAAATGATTTGGACAGTGCACAAAGAAAGGTTCTTAAATATAGAAGAGTGAGTTCGGGGTGGAGGAACTCACGTTTGTGCGTGTAAAGGCAGGTGTCCCAATACTTTTGTCTATATAATGTCTATTGCAATAGGGCAGATAGTAAACGTTAGGTGGTAGGCTGAGTTACAGTATGTGATGGCAAGAATGCCTGCAACCCACAGGGTGTGAAACTGTTAATCAGCCAATCAGATTTTAGATTGCCATAGAAAGATGGAAGTAGATGCTCATTGGTTGCTTCTGTACTTCTCCCATTATAAGTTGTAACTGAAGGGGGGCACAAAGTGCATGGTAGTTGATTTGCATATGGGGAGTGTCCCTGACCACTTTTTACCTTGTACTGGTTGTTGTGGCCTGACTCCATCTACAGCTGACACACAGTACAGCTTACAGCCACCTCAGTGAACTAAGCTTTTCTTCCTTTTTTTTTTTTTTTTTAACTCTCCTTCCAGGGAGGACATGGACCAGGAGGAGAAGGCACGATTTGGTGAGCTCTGCAGCTCCGAGAATGGGAAGGGAAGAGAATGGTTTGCTCGCTTTGTCAGCGCTCAGGTAACGGTGGATTGTATATGTAGCATCAATGTGAGGCTGTCTTGTAAGTCCCGCCCACATTTCTCTCCAGGAGGATGGCACCATCTTAGTTCAGGCATCATCCAGGATCACCTTCTACTTTCTGGACTGAGATCCTAGCTCAGAGATGATACGGCCACGACGCATTTTGCCTGCTTATCGGGGCTTAGGCATAGAGGTTTTTCTATGACTAAGCCCTGATGGGTAGGGCAAAATGTGGTGGGAGGCGTGGTTTGTGGAGCGGTGCAAGCTGAGGCCGCTGCATACATGCACTGACACAGGTTGGACCGGGGGAGACGCAGTACTTTTTTGTGTTTTTTTTTTTTTTTTTTTTTTGTTTTTTTTTCACCGGTTCAGTACTGCTCAGCTTGTTCCATGTAGGAGGGTCAGCAACACACAGGTCCTTTGTGAATTCCTTCACACGTGTATGACTGTAGATGCAGAGATATTTGTGTTTCTCTCAGTACAATGTCAGTTATGTTCTGCGTTCGGTTAGAAGTTGGAGTTCTTCTATAGGATTGGTGGTTGCTTATCTGTTTCTGGCCGTTCTAGAATTGAAATCCGCTTCTGCTCTCTCCGCCTCCCCAGCGCTGCAATTCCAAGTGCGTCTCGGAGCAGACCTTCTACAGGCTGGTGCAGTCCTTCGCCGTGGTACTCTTTGAGTAAGTGTGGTCAATTCTGCAGGAGCTCACGGTTGGGATAACTATGTTCCCCCTCTGACCCCCCCTCTCTTTCTTTCTGTAGGTGTCACCAGATGGATGATTTTGGTCCAGCCAAGAACCTGATGACCATGTGCTTCACGTATTACTACATTGGTGAGAGGTTGATAAATGGCAACTCCTGTATTAACCAATCACCAGCATCAGCCAATAGTCCTTTCCTGCCATGTGATACAGCTGTCCGCCATCCTCCAGTCATGCTCCTCTTACAGTCTTTAACCCCGCCCCTTTTCTGCAAATTATTTTTTGCCTTACTTTATACAGAAAAGAGCGGCACTTCTGTTCAATAATCGTGTAGGTATAGTAAAGGAATTAATGGATTCCTGATCCAAGGGCTAACGCGTTTCGCTTACTAGAATAAAAAGGTAGCAGACGGAGGAAATTTTTACACATATGAAACACTCAGGACTATTGTTTGTTACGAAGGCCAGGCCAAGGTTTGGGGGGTGGGGGGCCGAAGGGCCAGCACCTTCATGTTACAATGTATTCAGTGTTTCCTCTAGAGAGATACAGTTTTCACAAAACGTTATGTTTCAACTTGTGTATATTCCTTATCAAAATCGTCATAGTGTATCCTATATTCTATGATGTGTTCTAGAATGTACCAAACAAATATCTCCCCTCCCCTACTAACACTAACCTTTTAAAACAAAAATCACCAAATATCTACAAATATACAGAAAAAGTACACTTCAGTTTTTACTGCTAGCCAACAGAGTTGTAAATTCGTTCACTTCAGTAGTAGAAACCCTATAGCTATAATAGTAGAACATGTCCCATCCATAGTGACAAAAGAACAAAAAACACTGGAGGCATTGTAACAAATAGTGGTGGGACAGGCTCGCTCAGTGCGAATTTGCAGAACTGCAGCTGACATCACATGACATCATAGATGGACGTACTACCCTGTGTGCTCAGGCACAAACCCCCCCCCCCCCCCCCCAGATGCAAATAGTTGGCATGGAGGGTGCCCTGGACATTGGTGACCTTTCATTTGCTATTTATCAGCTGGAGGTAGGTGGTCATCTGCACATGCATGTTTTTTTTTTTTTTTTTATTGTGGGGGGAAAGGGAGGAGAATGTGGTCAGCTGACAGAAAGCTGCGACTTGGTGGCTGCTCCTTTTACCATCCCGTCCCCCTTTGGTGCTCATGCCAAAAGCTTCTCCTGATTAAGCTCACTCTAAGCAAAATGCGTCAGAGAGCCCAGGTGGGACTGTCCATGTACCAGGAATTTGTTTCTTATAACTTTGACGATTATTGGACAGGAGAGATGAGAGACGGGCCCCCACCCGTGATTTGGAGGAATAAGAAGGAAATTATCTGGAGCCGAGTGTGATTTTTTTTTTTTTTTTTTTTTTTTCACATTTTATGCCTTACTTTAGGCATCGATTTTTTTTTTTTTTTTTTTTTTTACCATATTGGCTCCGTTTGTATGTATTACATTACCCGGTAGTGACTGTCCTAGTGCAATTTTTAAAGAGGATACAAGCTGTTCTCAGACTCCATCGTGTGACCTGAAGTCTTGGCAGCCCAGGTCCTATGATCTCTGGCTACAAGGAGCATTGTGGGTCTTTGAAATAATTAGAGACTGATGTTCCTTTTTCATGTGTGCATTATATATTAACTGCAAAGGGGTTACAGAGCAGTAAGTATACACTTACAGCCAGTAATATAGCAACTTCAGGCATCCCTGCCCTTTTATAGGGGTGTTTTTAGCTCCAGCTGTGTCTGCCCCATATTGGCATTATATGTCCACACTCGTAAGAGTAGCTATTTTAGAAAATAAGAGGTTGGCAAATCTGCAAGATAGGGTAGGGACTGGCCAGAGAGGGTATCACTTTGACTTAGTTGGCCATCTTGAACATGTATTGCAATATATGATAAGTAAGAATCCTTATTTTACAAGCAATAGTCTTCTATAGGAAAGGGTTAACAAGTGGCAACACCTCCCCAGCTTCTCTCGTATGTTGTACATATGAAGCTATTTAGGACCTGAGCATTTATTTCTCCTGCATGGTGCAGGTTGGTAACTATAGAGGGTATGGATGCCTGAAGTTGCTATATTACTAGCTATAAATGTAAACTCGCTGTGCTGTACCCCCTTTGCATTATACAGTAAAACCTTGCATTGTGAGCATAATTTGTTCCAGAAACATGCTTGTAATCCAAAGCACTTGTATATCAAAGCAAATTTCCCCATAAGAAATAATGGAAACTCAAATGATTCGTTCCACAGCCATTTATTCATAAGTCCTTCAGTTTATAGTCCATATAAAAAGATTATAGCAACGTGACCAGGTTGTGTAACCATAAAATGTCCATCCACAAATGGAAGCCTCCACAAGGGGATTAGAAGCAAAATCCAGCAGGAACTACAGAGTATAAAAGAGAAGAGAGGCGCCTCTAAGTGTAGCAATATGTTGCTAAATGTTGTACCTTCATTAAATGTAACCATATTGCTACACTTAGAGGCGCCTCTCTTCTCTTATATATTCAGTTGTGACATGACACTACTTGTATATCAAGACATTGCTTGTATATCAAGTCAAAATTTATTAAAAAATGTTGCTTGTCTTGCAAAACGCTCTCAAAAGAAGGTTTTACTGTATATTGATCAAGTTGGTGTTTTCTTTGGAATCCACCTAGTTACTTGCCTATATATATATATATTGCTGTTTTCCCCAGAACAGTCTCTGTCAGTACTTCCATTCTGTTTCTAGCCATTTGTACAATTTCCACAGTAGCAGTCATTTCCTTTTACATGTGATCCATGTCTCTTCTTTTCCTAGTGTTCTAGTCAGCTGTTTCCATTGCCCCCCCCCCCCCTCCCCCCCCCCAGTTGCTCCTCAGGCCTCCAATTAACCCTTGCAGTAGGTGCCTTTTGTTAATGGGTGCCCTCCAGCTGTTGCCGAACTACAAGTCTCAACATGCCTCTGTCTTTGGGAGTCATGCTTGTAACTGTCAGCCTTGCAATGCCTCATGGGACTTGTAGTCCTGAAACAGGTGGAGGGCCACAGGTTGAGAACGCTTGCTTTGGATGATCACTCCCCCTTTTTTAATCTGCAGGGAAGCCTCACGTGTCGCCCACAGAGTCGCGGGAGAAGCCGGTGAGCACCGGCAGCATTGACGCCTATTTCAAGTCTGCCAACAGCTGGCTGGCTGAGAAGAAGGACAACGTGGAGCGTCTGCTGAGGACCACCTCCGTCACCACCGAGAACATGAAGGGCTTTTTCGGAGGGCTGGAGAGCAAACTTAAGGGTCCGCCCGCCAAAAAGAATGGGTAAGAGATATTTCTAGAGGCATGCAAAATGTGAAAGAGCGATAACCTACAGCAACCAATCAGGAGCTGGAGTTACTGGGACTGCCAATCCCAGCGTTTATCCTCTCCATTTTTCTAGTCCTATTTTGGGTTATATGTACTGTGTGGACACTGACCAGATTACAGGTTTACTTCTGAGAAGTAAAAGGATACATTTGAAACATTGTAGCAGCGTGTGTGCAATGAAAACTCTGCAGTCGCCCAAGTAAAACGCATGCGGCGTTAAAAGGGTGGGCTTTAGCGCCCACACGCCACAAATATGCGCTCACTATGCACTCCCAGCACAGAGACTGAACTGTCAAAGACGGTTCCCGGTCAACCAATGATCTGTAGCCAGCCAGACAGTGGTCACATGATCACCAATCCATCCCGGGTATTCAGAACTTTGAAAGGGACACTGGAGAGTTGGCAGGAAGGGGTTAAATTTAGATGTATCCCATAACTGGATGACATTTGTGTGCATCGTATACAATTTCGGTGTATCCCCATAAATATTCTTCTCACCTTTTTTTTTGATCCCTTGTCCTATTTTAGTGCTGCGGATCTCCTGCAGCCACTTCCTGCCTACATGCACTTGCTCCATCGTCCTCTACAAGGCAATGCTCCGGCCCAGCTTCCTGAAAGTGACAACAGCGGACCATGCCTGAGCAGTGTGTCTGCACGGCCATTGGTGGACTCTACCGGAGGAGCACGTGGCAGAGTGACAACGCAGGATTATATTTTGGAGATTGGGGGAAAAAAGCGTTGTCACCCTATAACTGGAAGTCCCTGAAAATGGACCTTCATGGCAGGATCGCCAGGGAAAATATTAATGAAAGTTGCAGATTTTCAAAGATCGGAAACAACTTTTGAAATCTTATTAACCGCTTGCCCGACCGCAAGACTTGGCGGCAGAGCGGCTCTCCTGCACCGGATCATGTACCCCCTAGTACGTGATCTGCCACTTATGGATAGGGGGGGCGGATGCGTCCGCGCGCTGCTGGTGCCGCGTCTGTGCTGTGATTAGATACAGCACAAGCCGATCACTGGGTGCCGGCCAATGGATGTCCTCCAGCACCCAGTGATCAGCAAGGAGAGGCACAGAACCAGAGCTCTGTTCTGTCAGCAGGAATGTGATGGATATTCTTTAAAAAATCCATCACATCCCTTCGTAAAAACAGCACACACAGTACACATAAACACTTGTTAGGCACACATTTAACCCCTTGATCTCCCCTGATGTTAACCCTTCCTAGCTAGTGTCGTTAGTACAGTGACAGTACATATTTTTAGCACTGATCACTGTATTAGCGAATGAGGGTGGGGTTAAACGTGAAATAATTATAACTCACATGGAGGCACCATTCCTAGTAGAAACAAAAATTGGAAAGACGTGGGGTGGGACTTTGCATGTGCCTCGATGGAGTATGGAAAATAATTTATAACACAGTATTTTTTTTTTAAAAGATGTACAAATACTTTATTTACCATCGTTGGGTGGGAATATTTAAAACACTACAATCTGAAAGAGTACAGTTTACTGTTTGGTTGATCCAGCTTGTGCAAGTCCTGGTATAGAGTATCAAAGATGTGGCCTACGCGTTTCGCATTTTATCAAGGATGGTAAATAAAGTATTTGTACATCTTTTTTTAAAAATACCGTGTTATAAATTATTATCCGTACTCCCATCGAGGCACAGGCAAAGTCCCACCCCACGTCTTTCCAAATTTTGATCACTGTGTTAGTTTCACTGGTTCCCACAAAGTGTCAAAAGTGTCAGATTTCCACCGCAATATTGCAGTCCCGCAATAAGTCGCTGATCGCTGCCACTAGACACTAAAACTTTTGCGCAAATCAATCATTTTACGCTTATTTGGGATTTTTTTTTTTTTAAACCAAAAACATGTAGCAAAATACATATTGGCCTAAATTAATGAAGAAATTAGATTTTTTTTTTCTGTTTTTTTTATTGGATATATTTTTATAGCTGAAAGCTATAAAATATAAAAAAAATCTAAATTGTCGCTCTTCTTTTGTTTATAGTGCAAAAAATAAAAACCGCAGAGGTGATCAAATACCACTAAAATAAAGCTCTATTTGTGGAGAAAAGATGACCAAAATTTCATTTATATACAACGTTGCGTGACTGCGCAATTGTCAGTTAAAATAACGTAGTGCCATATTGCAAAAAATGGCCTGGTCATCTGACCTCCGGCCTACCCCTCAGTCTTGCACAGTTGTACCGGCTCCTCTCCTGGACTGAAATGCCTTACTCTGATTTCACTGCACACTGTGAGCTTCTCGCAAGATGCATTAGAAGCTGCAGCAAGTCAGATAGAGCCCCGCCTCATTTCCTGGCTGGAGGACGTCCATCATTATCTAGCCCTTCCCTCCTAAGGAGCTCCCAGTGATCATCCTAGGGGTGCCGGAAAAATACTTTTGGACGGCACACCATTGGCGCTTCAATTAGTGCAAGGACACGTCACTTCTTGCTCATCTTGCACTACGCCTTTGGATGTAGCCTTCTGGCTAGCCAGGGCAATTTTTGTATTGGCTGGAATGCCCGCTGTACTGCGCATGACCTTCTTTTTTTTTTTTTTTGTCACGTTTTTGTAACAAGCATTTGCATTGCATGTGTGTCTTTTTGTGTGTTTTTGCATAAAAACGGAGGGTGCAGATCCTGCCCTGATGCTGGGGGAAGGTTATGTGGCCTTTTGGGTCTTTTACCCCTTCCCAGCCAGAGGGGGGGTCTCTCTCTTCAGGAGAGCCCCTCACCAAATACTTGGTGGACCACAGCTTATCAGGGCATTTGATATTTGCATAACTCCTCCCACCGCTTACATCCATGCTGTGGACTTTTGAAAGGAGGACTGAGGCCGGATGCTGGGATATGTTCAGAAAGCTATGTACAGCACCCTGCCAACCTCTCCCACCAGACATGATCTGCCTGCATTGCATAGAGAAGCACAGAGACCCAGGAATGACATCTCTTCATCTGAGTAAAGTACAGCATATAATGAAGATTAGAAAGTTTTTAAATAAAAACGTCTTTAGAATGTTGTTGAGGGGGAATGCAAAATATAAGTCGATTTCATATTTCTCCTTAATGCGTTAAAGCTTCTCTGAGATTTTAATGATTGGGTCACACCCACTAAAATGAGGCGAAAAGCTTGCATTTCAGGTTCTCAAGAACATCGGTGTACTCCTGGCTGTGAACAGGGCAAAAAGACATCTGCTGATGCTTGCAGACACCTTTCTTTCAGCATGTTTAAATATTGACTTGACAGGTTCACTTTAAGTCCTCATGCACACGGACGTTTTTACAGCTGCTTTTTTGAGCTTTTTTTGCAGCTTAAAAAGGCCTGTCTATGTTAGTCTATGGCTTCATGCCCACCTAGGCATTTTTGAGCTGCAAGTGGCATAGGCGTTTTTAAGCTGTAAAAAAAACCCAGGACCAGTGGGTTCTGAGACTTTTTCAGCTGTAAAAACACTCTAACGCTGAAAAACGCTCAAAAACGTCATTCACCAACGTTTTTTAGCGTTTTTGATTCATTAAAAAAAAAAAAAAAAACGCTCAAAAACGCTAACGCGGAAAAACGCTCAAAAACGCTAAAAACCGCTATTGCAAAAACGCTGAAAAAAGCTGAAAAAAGTTTAAAAAAATCACTGCAAAGATACTGGCGTTTTCATAACGTTTTTTTAACAGCCTGTGTGCATGAGGGCTAAAAAAACCCTAGGGTAGTAAATGAAATCCCTTTTTTCTTCCAGCCAATCCGAAGACTCTCCAAGAGAGCAGCCGTCCAATGACAGTGAGTGGGTCCCTTCCTGTTGTCGTATCTTGTGTGGGTGTGTTGCGTCGTCTTTCCGGGGCGCATTGTGTGTTCTCACCTCTCATTCTTTGTGTTCAGTTCCCCTGCAGAGTCCCGATGACAAGAAGGGGGAGAAGATTTACCTGTACTCACATCTGAAGCAACAACCAATCTGGTAAGGGGGGGGGGGAGGAAAAGGAGAGCGAGGTCAGTAATGAGTGTTCTGCGGTGATGGCGTCCCGCGGGGTTGACCTGTGTAGAGGAAAACTGCTAAACTACTTGGCCCCTGTTCACACCGGTGCGACTGGTCATGAGATTTGACAGTTCCAAGTCTCAGCCCATTGCCAGCAATGGAACCGTTCATATCGCCGCGACTCATGTCGCAGCAATTATGAAAAGGGTTCCTGCACTACGTTTTACCGATTTGCGACTTGCAAAGACTTCTGTTTAAATTAAGTCGCAATAAAATCAGTAGTGCAAATCGTACTGATCTGCGGCTTTGAAATGGCGCTGAAGTAGAGAGATTTGAAAGTGGGACCAGTGTGAAAGGGGCCTTAAAGTGGAATTTACAACAGTCAGGATATTTACATTGTGTGTGTATATATAGATCTATATAGATAGATCGATATAGATATATCTATATATATAGATATAGATAGATATATAGATCTCTCTCTCTCTCTATATATATATATATATATATCTATCTATATATATAGATATATATATATATATATCTCTTACCGTTTATACAGCACTTTACATATACAGTGGATATAAAAAGTCTACACACCCCTGTTAAAAGGTCGGGTTTCTGTGATGTAAAAAAATGAGACAAATAATTTCAGAACTTTTTCCACCCAATGTGACCTATAGCCCTGGTTCACATTGATGCGATTTGGCGCATGCCAAATCAGCAGCTGTTGACCGCAATGGAACCATCCGAATCAGTGCGATGCCAACTTTGCGGCGCCGCACCGATTCCCAAAAGTAGTTTCTGTACTACTTTTTGCGATTTCAGGTGCGATTTCAATAGACTTCTGTGCAGGAAACCGCATAGATGTCTCTGAAATCGTCGGACTGACATAAAGGAATGAAATCTGAATTCGCGCGATTTTGATCCTGCATCAATGTGAGCCAGGGCATAAACTGTACAACTCAATTGAAAAACAGACTAAAGTACAGCTGTTCTAGTAGGTGTTTCTTGACATTTTCTTAGTTGCATCCTACAGCAAAAGCCATGGTCTGCATAGAGCTTCCAAAGCATCAGAGGGATCTCATTGTTAAAAGGTATCAGTCAGGAGAAGGGTGTAAAAGAATTTTCAAGGCATTAGATATACCATGGAACACAGTGATGACAGTCATCAAGTGGAGAAAATATGGCACAACAGTGACCTTACCAAGAACTGGACGTCCCTCCAAAATTGATGAAAAGACGAGAAGAAAACTGGTCAGGGAGGCTGCCAAGAAGCCTACAGCAACATTAAAGGAGCTACAGGAATATCTGGCAAGTACTGGCTGTGTGTTACATGTGACAACGATCTCCCGTATTCTTCATATGTCTGGTCTATGGGGTAGAGGGGCAAGATGGAAGTCTTTTCTTACAAAGAAAAACATCCAAGCCCGGCTAAATTTAGCAAAAACACATCTGAAGTGTCTCCCAAAAGAATGTGGGAAAACATGTTATGGTCTGATGAAATCAAGGTTAAACATTCTGGCCATAATTCCAAAAGATATGTTTGGCGCAAAGACACTGCACATCACCAAAAGAACACCATACCCACCGTGAAGCATGGTGGTGGCCACATCATGCTTTGGGGCTGTTTTTCTTCAGCTGGAACAGGGGCCTTAGTCAAGGTAGAGGGAATTATGAACAGTTCAAAATACCAGACAATATTGGCACAAAACATTCAGGCTTCTACTAGAAAGCTGAACATGAGGAGGAACTTCATCTTTCAGCATGACAACGACCCAAAGCGTACATCCAAATCAACAAAGGAATGGCTTCACCAGAAGAAGATTAACGTTTTGGAATGGCCCAGCCAGAGCCCAGACCTGAATCCCACTGAAAATCTGTGGGGTGATCTGAAGAGGGCTGTGCACAGGAGATGCCCTTATAATCTGACAGATTTGGAGTGTTTTTGCAAAGAACAGTGGGCAAATATTGCCAAGTCAAGGTGTGCCATGCTGATAGACTCATACCTCAAAAGACTGAGTACTGGAATAACATCAAAAGGTACCTCAACAAAGTATTAGTTTCTGGGTGTGCACACTTATGCAACCATATATTATTTTTTTTATTTTTACTTCCCTCCACCTAAAAGATTTCAGTTTGTTGTTCAATTGAGTTGTACAGTTTTTAGGTCACATTAAAGGTGGAAACAGTTCCGAAATGATTCATCTTTGTCTCATTTTTTTTACATCGCAGAAACCTGACATTTTACCAGGGGTGTGCAGACTTTTTATATCCACTGTATATTGTATATTCACATCAGTCCCTACCCTCATGGAGCTTACGATCGAAGGTCCCTAACTCACATTCATACATACACATACTAGGGCCAGTTTGGACAGGAGCCAATTAACCTACCAGCACATCTTTGGAGTGTGGGAGGAAACATGCATACTCCATGCAGGCCGTGCCGTGGAGGAACTGTACACAGAGTATAATTCCTCTACATAGGCTGCAGATTTTGTCTTTTTTGTGTCCCCTCTTCTGCCTACCCCTCGGCCTGTTGACTGTACACCACCACATTTAACACCACAAAAAAATGTTATATCTATTAGGTTGGCAGTACAGCTTATTCAGGAGCAGGAAAATGTATCCAAACATCATAGATCCCAACTTTGTGAAGTCTTCCAACTGTTAGAGGTGTGGGGGACACTATAAAGAAGGAAAAAAAAATATATGATTTTCTACCCCCTGTAGCTGTCAGAGCCATAATGTCTCCCAAATGAAGGATTCATTCACAAAGCTAACATAACAAGCAGTGGTGTAGCATGGGTTGCAAATGCCTGGGGCAAGTATTGCGCCCCCTAACCCACGGGCTATTATCACTCCCTGTGTCCCTTCCACCAGGGAAAAAAAAAAAAAAAAAAATATATATATATATATATATATATATATATATATATATATATATATATATATATATATATATATATATGCCATTGCCGAAAGACCGCAACAGCGCAGTCGGCTAGTTCTGGGTGGACATCCGTGGGACGTCATTCCAGAATGTTGCTCCTGCGCGCACCCGGGAACATCCGTTCCGTGACCACGGTAAATAGCCGCTGATCGCGGCTGTTTACCACGTGATCGTTCCATCAAATGACGGAGCGATCACTTGTAAACAAACCGGCGTCACGTCATGACGCCGGTTCCTCCCTCCCCTCTCTGTATCGATCGTTACAGTGCGAGGGGAGAGGGGGAGAGATGGCAGCGCTGTGGGCTGGATGTTTAGTGCCCACAGCGCTGCTCAATGTAAATAATGGCAATACTCTGCAACATTGAGCAATACTCTGCAACACTGCAATACTTCTCTAATACTCTGCCAATACTCTGCAATAAATTTTAACAGAAACAAAGAATTTTTTTTTTTTGTCAAATTTTCAGTCTTTTTTGATTTAAAGCGCAAAAAATAAAAACCACCAAAAGAAAGCTCTATTTGTGTGAAAAAAAGGACAAAAAATTCATATAGGTACAGTGAGTGAGTAATTGTCCTTCAAAGTGTGAGAGCACCGACAGCTGAAAATTGGTCTGGTTAGGAAGGGGGTTTAAATGCCCAGTTGCCCAGTTGTCAAGTGGTTAATGGCATCCCAGGGTGCTGTTCGTGACCCGACCAGGAGGGGAGTGGCAGCGATTGGCGCTCCCCCACCAAAAAAAAAAATCACCAGCCGCCACTGCTTGTGGGTTTAACTAATAATTTTCAAAATTGAGTTGGCCTAACCTTTGCAGCTATAAAAAGCCTCAACTCTTCTGGGAAGGCTGTCCACAAGGTTTAGGAGTGTGTCTATGGGAATGCTTGACCATTCTTCCAGAAGCACATTAGTGAGGTCAGGCACACTGATGTTGGAAGAGAAGGCCTGGCTCTCAGTCTCCGCTCTAATTCTTCCGAAAGGTGTTCTATTGGGTTGAGGTCAGGACTCTGTGCAGGCCAGTTAAGTTCCTCCACCCTAAACTCGCTCATCCATGTCTTTATAGACCTTGCTTTGTGCACTGGTGCGCAGTCATGTTGGAACAGGAAGGGGCCATCCCCAAACTGTTCCCACAAAGTTGGGAGCATGAAATTGTCCAAAATGTCTTGATGACGGCTTAAGAGTTCCCTTCACTGCGATGGGGAAACCTATAATATATCTGTTGTTTTGTTTTATGATGGTTATTTTATGGCATTTTTGCATTTTTTTTTTTTTTTTTTTTTTTTTTTGTGGCTTGTCAAGAAATGAGCAGTATCAGGGGCACAAGTTAGAAGACACCTGTATACTCTTCCCGCAATGCCCTCTCTATCATGATATATATGTTTATGGAATTTTGCTGTATTCCTTTGATGTTCACATGTCTTTGAAAACTTTAATAAAACCATTAGAAATTGAAAAACCTAATCTTGGGAGCAGCCTGGGGTGACAACGCATCTCCTTCATAGAATACATTGAGTGAGCGTTGTCACCCTAGGACAGGAAGTGTTACTGGCAGGACCATCAGGTGAAAATAACGGGGGGGAAAAAAAGCCTGAAGAAATAAAACCAATCCTGTCACCACATCTAAGGACTGGCAAGGGGTGTCGGGACTAATATAAAATGGAGATCTCTAATTCTCCAATGAGCATAGAAGAATAACCCGTATATCAAGGATGAGATAAAATGAGAACAGGGCCATTTTATAAGACCATTAAATCCCAACTCCTCTCAACACAAAGAAACAAATTTATGGTGCGGTGAGTGCGACTTTCACCCAACATTCACCGGTGGTGAAACAATAATTTAAAATGCATACAGCAGGGACATTTATAATGTGCAATACATGTTTTGACATTTATCAAATTCATTGCTTTAAGAATTTACCCCAAAATGTTAAAGTTTTAGCAGAGCTGGTCTTCAATAAATAGGGATCTGGCTGACCTGTGCTGTTTGCTGTTTATGATAGGCACACGCTCAGGTTCTGGAACGCGGCGTTCTTTGATGCTGTGCATTGCGAGAGACGGAAGCGATCGCCCACGACCAGGTGAGAACCACACAGAAAAAAAAAAAAGGGAATAGAGGTAAGCAGAGCACAGAACTAGCACCCCCCCCCCCCCCCCCCCCCCCCACCTCAGTTCTATAAGGATGTGTATTACTGAGCCTTCCAGAGGAGCGTAAACAATAAAACTTGAGAGCGATTTCACTCAACGGCTGCTGGGGGAAGTGACTTGTTATAATTTTCACAGTCTTATCGCTGGCGGCTCGCTCTGGGGAAACGCCATCTGTGAGGGGCGGTGGCTGGGAAATGAGATCCAAGAAAGTTTGTCAACACGTTTTAATTGAAGAGCTGCAGGAGAGGGGTGTTGGGGGCTGAACGGCAATTGGGCCTTGGCTGGCTGCCACCTCTTTCTGATTATTTTTTGGGTGGAGAATAATAAAGGGAAGAGGGAGGGGGTGTTGTCCAACATGGCCTTGGGCCAGGTATGAGAACTACTGTGGAAAAGATTAAAGTGTGTGTAAAGTAATAAAAAAAAAAAAAAAAAAAAAAGGTTGGGGACTACTTGGCTTTGTCCTTCTGTAAGGCTGCTTTCACAATGAGGCGCTTTACAGGCGCTATAAAAATTAAAAATAGCACTTGCCTAGCGCCTGTAAAGAGCCTCTCCTATCACTCCAGAGTCAAAGCCCGAGTGCTTTCATACTGGAGCGGTGCGCTGGCAGGACACCACAAAAAGTCCTGCAAGCCGCATCTTTGAGGTGCTGTAAGAGCAGTGTAAACACCGCTCCTAAAGCGCCCCTGCCCATTGAAATCAATGGGCAGCGCCGGCAAAGCTTTTAACCCATTTTCAGCCGTTAGCGGGGGTTAAAAGCAAAAACAACGGTAAACCGCCCCTAAAATTAGCGGCACTTTGCCACCAACGCCCCAGTGTGAAAGTAGAGAAGCAAAATGATACCCCAGCTCCACTGCCAATATAATGATCTATGAACTGTGATCCGGTGCTCTAGCCAGGACGTTCAGGCTCCAAAATGCAGTACTTGAATCAGAAAAGGGCTGGCGACTCGAATGCTCTTAAATAAAAGTCCTTTATTGGGTTGCATGGGTACACGGGTACAGGCTATGGTGACGCATTTCGGCTAAGAAGCCTTCATCAAAACATGCTTTGAAGGCTTCTTAGCCGAAATGCATCAGCATAGCCTGTACCCGTGTACCCATGTAACCCAATGGGTACAAGAGCATCCGAGTTGCCAGCCCTTTTCTGATTCCAGTGTGAAAGTAGCCTAAAGCAAACTCTGCAATGTGTATGAGATCTAGGAAAGCTATAAAATACCTAGTGATCCTGCCACTCCTGTTAGCAGAGAAACCCCTTCCTCCTTGTTATTGACTTTGCTAAGCATGGAAGCATATCGGTCCTTATGTTGGTCAGTTTGCATCTCTTCTGACTTCAGGACACAGTGCCCGCAATCCCAAAATCAAATTACAGCTGCTGTTCCCCTGTGTAGCGCTCCAAAGTTTGAGCTCTTGCTCAGAATTGCACCTTCCATGCCTCCATCCAGCCTTCAGCGGTTTGAATGACAGCAGCTCCTGCTCAGCATTAGAGCTTCCACACCCCTGTGCAGCTCTCTACAGTTTGAGTCACAGCGGCTTTTGCTCAGTATTACAGGTGCCACACTTCCATCCTCAACAGTTTAAGAGATTGCGGCGCATACTCAGCGACCGCGCCACCATCCACCCCTCCACAATTTAAATGACAGTGGCTCCTGCTCAGCAATACAGCTGCTGCACCCCTATCCAGCCTTCTACAGTCTTATTGACAGTGGCTCCTGCTTAGCATTACAGCTGCTGCACCCCTGTCTATCTCTCCACAGTTTGATTGACAGTGGCTCCTGCTTTGCGTAACCGCTGCTTCACCCCTCTCCAGCCCTCCACAGTCTGATTGACAGTGGCACCTGCTTAGCATTACAGCTGCTGCACCCCTATCCAGCCCTCCACAGAGTGACCGCTACCCCTGGCCGTTTAGCAGCTTTTGCACCCTTCGCCCCCCACCCCAAGCTGCAGGAAGGAGAGGGGACCAAGGGGTCACGTGACCGCAGATAAAGGGATGATATACTTGGTGATGATACTACTTGTACTTATTTTGACTTTACGCACACTTTTACTTCCTCCTACTGTTCACCTATTGGCCAGCTTATCTAAAAGCCAGTGCATCAAATTCATTCATTCAGTAGGCTGCACCCAGTTGAGCTTTTTACTGCAAAATGTGCTGTTTTCTAGTAGCGTATTGATGTATATAAGGAAAAATAAATATTTCAACAAGGAGAATATTTTAGTACTTCCAATGGAGAGGGAGAGGGCAGGGTGTTAGGAGTGCGGACATGGATACAGAACAGGGCCCGTGGTACCATCTTAGTTGGTACAGTGGATGTAAAAGTTAAGGAACTGGAAGGGGCGTGGCCTTGAGCACGATGGGATTAGACGGTAGTAGTGAGAGCTCCGCTTGCACTTGATCCTATATACACCATCCTGGTCATATATCCGTGGATTTTATATTCTTGCCCATCTCTGGTGGACACCTACACCCTTCCGTATCAGGTCTCCGCCGAAGAAAATCAGAGATGCCAGCTCGCTAGAGTCTGGCTAACGAGGTGAGCGTGGGCGTGTTCACTCCAGCTGCTGCACTGCAAAGCAGTGACTGGTATGTGGCCTGGTCCAGCCAGACCAGCGTGGCTTTGATGTACCAATAGCAGTGCATTGCCCTGTTTCTTCATTTTTATTTTTTTTTTACTTTAAACAGACTTTATTGACATTTCAAAGAGTTCTATCTGCTGGTGTGCAATGACCCATGCTGCACTGGAAAAAAGTACTGTGCGCAGTGCTTATTTTTAACATACCACCACAACAAAGGGGTGTGAACCCGGCCACACCATAGACAAGGCATTTTTTCTTGTCTTGTGGCAGAAGTGCAGTGGGGCTGAGCAGTCCTACCACTGTACCACACCTAATGTAAATAGACCCTTAGTCACTGAACGGACCCCCCACGTGAGTCTATAGAAAGAGGACACTAAACACTTTCAGATTATCAGCAAAGAGAAGTCACATTAGACCTGACATGCCAGTATCCAGTATGTGTAGGAACAAGTGCCAGCCAGACTCTCCTGGATAATTAATGCACATATTTGCCAGCACACCATGGATCTTCAAATGTTGTCCAAAGCTTTTATTGCAGAAAGATCACATCGCAAAAGGACAAGTGCAACGTTTATGAGCCACACAGGACCCCTTTATCAGGCATGTGGTGTGACGCTCACGTTCCTGCAAAGTGCACAGTCTATTTGCCTTTAGTAAATCAACCCCTGTGTTTCATGTTAAAACCTCAAATACAGGTGTAACCTGAAACATGGTCCAATAAGTAGACTATGCCTTTAAGGACTATTCCATTATACTTTTTTTTTTTTTTTTGCAGCTCAGAACTTTGAGCAAATAGCAACCTTTATCTTTCAGAATATCTCTCTCCTCCCCGCCCAACTAGAGTCTCCTTCCTGCATCACAGTGAAATGATTATACCCCCCCACAGGTCTGCATTTTGTGCATTGCGGTTATAGTCTGCTGCGGTGAGGCCACCCGAGCATCTTTATAACCCTCTGTTCTATCTCATTAACCGGATGACCTTTTTCCGGTATGAATACAAAAAATTATGATAATAAGACTTTAATCACTTCCATAAAATAATCTTTATAAACATGTTGACATTCTTCCTCTAATTGGCCTTTTCGCTGCTCCTCCGAGATGGCGTCTGCTCAGGTCCTATTTGGCTGGTGCTTTAGTACCTGCGCTGTCATCTGTGGTGTTTAATTGCACCGAGAAAGTGTCACCAAGGGCCATCTGAGTCAGCCGAACAGCTGCCTGTTATCGTACACTGGAACTTGCCTGACGTAGATTCCAGCATTTTATGGCATTTTTTAAAATATTCATCCAGACAGTTGGAGCAAAGGGAGACTTCACAGCTTACATTGAGTTCTGTTACTTATTCCTGTACAATTGATGGCGTGATGGTTTCGCAGCCCACAGTGTACTCGTCACTTGACCAACTTGGTTAACTTTAAAAGTTTCAGTGGGGAAAATAATTATTTGATCCCCTGCAGATTTTTTAAGTTTGCCCACTTACAAAGAAGTGAAAGGGTCTATAATTTTTATCATATATTTATTTTAAATGATAGAGACAGAATATCAACCAAAAATCCAGAAAAAACACATGATACAAATGTAGTATAAGTATTTGATCCCCTACCAACCAACAATAATACTGGCTACAGTATGTGCTCATGTGGTACACAGTTTAGTCCTGTCAATTTAAGAAGGTGCTTCCTAACGACAACTCGTTATGTGTATAAAAGACACCTGTCCACAGAGTCTTTCTTCCATTCAAACCTCACCATCATGGGCAAGACCAAAGAGCTGTCAAAGGACGTCAGGGACAAGATTGTAGAGCTGCACAAGGCTGGAATGGGCTACAAGACCATCTGCAAGGAGCTTGGTGAGAAGGAGACAACTGTTGGAGCAATTATTTGCATAGAAGAAATACGAAATAACCATCAATCGCCCTCGGGCTGGATCTCCATGCAAGATTTTGCATCATGGGGTAAGGATGATCATGAGAAAAGTGAGGGGTCAGCCCAGAACTATACAGGAGTAGCTTGTGAATGATCTCAAGGAAGTTGGGACCACAGTCACCAAACAAACCATTGGTAACACAATATGCCACCATGAATTGAAATCTTTCAGCGCCTGCAAGGTCCCTGTCCTCAAGAAGGCACATGTAAAGGCACATCTGAAGTCTGCCAATGAACATCTAAATGATTCAGAGAAGGATTGGAAGAAGGCGTTGTGGTCAGATAAGACCAAAATTGAGCTCTTTGGCATTAACTCCAGTTGCCGTGTTTGGAGGAAGAAAAATGCTGATTATGACCCTAAGAACACCATCCCTACAGTCAAGCACGGAGGTGGAAACATTATGCTTTGGGGCTGTTTCTCTGCTAAAGGTACAGGCCGACTTTGCCGCATTGAGGGGACAATGGACGGGGCCATGTATTGTAAAATCTTGGTTGAAAACCTTCTTGCCTCTGCCAGAACACTGAAGATGGGTCGTGGATGGGTCTTCCAGCATGACAATGACCAAAAAAATATATGGCCAAGGCAACAAAGGAGTGACTCAAGAAGAAGCCCATTGCGGTCATGGAGTGGCCTAGCCAGTCTCCAGATCTTAAGCCTATAGAAAATGTATGGAGGGAGCTGAAAGTTGCCAAGCGACCTTAAAGGGGTTGTAAACCTGGTAACCAACTACAAGAAACATCTGACCTCTGTGCTTGCCAACAAGGGTTTCTCCACCAAGTACTAAGTCATGTTTTGCTTGGGGATCAAATACTTATTTTACTCACTGAACTGCAACCCAATTTATAACATTTATATTGTGTTTTTTCTGGATTTTTGGTTGATATTCTGTCTCTATCATTTACCCACTTACAAAGAAATAAGGGATCTATCATTTTTTATCATAGGTGTATTTTAAACTTATAAAATCTGCAGGGGATCAAATAATTATTTTCCCCACTGTAACTAGTTAACTTTTTAACTCTTTAAGGGCTTGTTTACACTTGCTTTAAAATGTGGCATTGGACATATTTTTAAAGCGCTCTGAAAGCCAAACAAAGCAACTGTCTCTAAATCAAATGTTAAGCTTACAGTCCTGTTCAAACGTTGCATTCGCTTCAAAAATTATACCCCACGTCACACTTTTGGTACTTCAAAGCATCTTCAAAGCCTCCATAGATGTCTGACAATGCTCAATAACTGCACCTGCATCTTGTGAAAGGCTTTTATTCAGCTTTAGCTTTGGTTTCTTTTGGAGGTATTTCAGGTATGAGATATCCCAGGATGCACTGGTAAACCAACAAGTGAACTGGAAATTTATATATGGAAAAAATTCAGCGCATGTGCAAAAGAAATCAATTTAAAAAATTGTGAGTTGGTGCTAAAACAGTGTTAACAAGCCAAAGGTGAGTTAAACATAATGTCCATAAATGGATGTGAATGTCCATCTGCACAGGAGATGAAGGTACTCCAAAAGATGGTAGGTAATCTGATAGTTGTCAGTCACCTTGCATCATAAAACGACCTCTAGCAGGATGAGCCAATGAGCAGAAATACAAAAGAGACTCTTACCAGATCCTGTGGATTCCCATGTCAGCGACAGGGAATCGCATGCGCAGTTCGTCACCAAGGACGTGGAGTGGAAGGTCTGGACGCTCAGATCCTCTAGGTAGCGGTCTGCGTAGATCTCCAAGGACGACTGGATGGGTCCTCACAGGGACGGCCGAAGTATGGATCAGGAGAGTGCAAAAAAAGGACACTTGTGGAGCAGTTGGAGGTGCTGGGCCTCATGCAGTGGATGTAACGACAAAAAAGATATGCCTCCACATAGTGCAGGTAAAAGGGTGTCTTCATTGATAAAACAACCGTATACAAATAAAAACGTGATCACGATGAATAAAAACAAATGGGCAACGTGGAAAGTGGTGTATGGGCCCGACGCGTTTCGACCTAGGGGTCTTCAACAGGGGCATGCCTGATCCATACTTCGGCCGTCCCTGTGAGGACCCATCCGGTCGTCCTTGGAGACCTACGCAGACCGCTACCTAGAGGATCTGAGCGTCCAGACCTTCCACTCAACGTCCTTGGTGACAAACTGCGCATGCGATACGCTGACATGGGAATCCACGGGATCTGGTAAGAGTCTCTTTTGTATTTTTGCTCATTGCCTCATCCTGCTAGAGGTCGTTTTATGATGCAAGGTGACTGACAACTATCAGATTACCTACCATCTTTTGGAGTACCTTCATCTCCTGTGCAGTTGGACATTTACATCCATTTATGGACATTATGTTTAACTCACCTTTGGCTTGTTAACACTGTTTTAGCACCAACTCACAATTTTATTTCTTTTGCACATGCGCTGCATTTTTTCCATATATAAGTTTACTGTTTTTGTCAGACCATATGCAGCAGCTCTTATTTAGCCTTATTAGTTAGCGCGGTGTTTCACATTTATTAAGTGAACTGGAAAGACATCATCGGCAGTCACTTCCGGTTCAGGTGTATATATTCTGGAAGTGTTTGGTGCAGACAGCACACCTGGTGTGCAACATGGGAACGCTATAGCGGAAGGTGAGCGGGGATCGGAGAGAGGGGACTGGGTGGCAGAGGATGGGCATAGCTGGGGGGCGGGAGCAGGAGACACTAGAAATGTCACACGTGGTGTGCAGGGTGTGAGCAATATAGAGGAGGTGAGTGGGAACCAGAGAAAGAGGAGGATCCGCAAATCTGAGGATCAGCAAAGCTGGGGGTTATCACTGAGTGGGGGATCAGCGGAGCTGGGGGTTATTACTGAGTGGGGGATCAGCGGAGCTGGGGGTTATTACTGAGTGGGGGATCAGCGGAGCTTGGGGTTATTACTGAGTGGGGGATCAGCAGACCTAAGGGTTACTGAGTGGGGCATCAGCAGAGCTGGGAAACTACTGAGCAGGAGATCTGCTGAACGATGGTACTAATAAGCTGGGGATCTGCTGAGTGGGGGTACTACTGAGCTGGGGTTATGCTGAGCCCTTTTAAAACAAATTGAAAATCAACACACACAGGGCATTTGTCAAGCTTCAATAAAGCTTCAAAAATGCATCAGCAACACATCAAAAAAGCATGCTGAGGCTGTAGGCACTTTAATATACGTCAAAACAAGTGTAAATGAGCCCTAAAAAATTTCCCTGCAGTAGTTTGTGCCTCTGCACCTCCCACAATGGTGAGATTTCCTTACGGTAGTTTGTGTCTGTCTGGCCTTATGGCATATTTAGTGTATAGATGAGCAGATGCACGATAACCGGACAGCCCAAATCCTTGTCATGGGTGGTGAACATCTTCCAGGGTTCTTTGACTGCAGAAATATCAGCATTGGGAAGTTGATTAAAACTTTTTAAAATGCAGAGCAATGTGAGCGCCAAAAAGAAGGTCCAAAATCAAAAATTTTGTAATAGTAAAATGAATGCACAACAGGATGACATAGAACTCCAATGCGTTTTGACCCCTCCCCCATTCCTCTTCTTCAAGGCTGAAAGATGGCAAAATAAGCAGGAACACATTGTAATTGTATATAAGTGGATACCTAGACACAGAATTTCTACTGATGATACAATTATTCCAGGGATTTCGTGTCTCTTCTACAGCTACAGAAGTCTTTTGCATTCCACCGCTTACAATGCCTGAGCCCTGATGCAGGGGAAATGTGTTGGGCCCCGAAATGCGCTTTGTTATCCTGTTGTGGACTAAAATTATTGCTGTAAAAAACCCTTTATTTGTTCTGCAGAAAAGATCCGCTCTTTCTATTGCTGCGGCTTACACCTGCTGAAGGGGGTTCGGTGGTCTTGGGGGGGTGGGGGAGGGGATGTCAATGTCAGAGCTTGCCGCCTCTTTTGCCGGTGATGTTATTCTTTATGTCTTGCTCTAACCTTTCACCTTTTGCTGACTCTCTTTCTGCTGCTGCTCCAGAGGGAATACTGGGGAGGAAGACGAGAGGTTGGTCCCGCTGTTCTCATTGGCTGCCATAATCTGTGTACATGTCTTTCATCTTCACATTCAGATCACGCAGGAAGGGAAGAGACAGAGACCAGGATACCCAATCTTCTCCCTTCTCCTCCCTGAGGCATGAGGCACACAACGCTTCGTGTCTCAGTGATAGAGCTTCATGCCTCTTCATGCCATTGGGTTTATTTTTTCTTATTGGTTTAGCTGAAAAAGTGTCCGTTTAGGTGTTTTATGTTGTTCTATATAAGCTCTAAGGAGCAGGGCCCTCTGATTCCTACTGTATCAAATTGTATTGTATTTGTACTGTCTACCCTCAAGTTGTAAAGCGCTACGTAAACTGTTGGCGCTATATAAATACTGTATAATAATAATAATAATATAGCCAAGACTTTTTTTTTTTTAATTTTGGATAGAGTAGGGAGAGGTTGGCCGGGCTTTACACCTCTTCAGCGTCCATCCAGGACCCCAAGCAGGATGACCCACCTGATGGAATTCACAATGTTGTCATCCACCTTCTGCATCCATTCTCATATCTCATTCTCACTGCTGACATTTTCATTGAAATTGCATAACAAAGGGTGCAGCCGGAGGAGTGAGACTTCAAGGTGGCGGCCATGGTTGCCCCTCTTGGAGAATTGGTTGATAGTCATAAATGCCGGTCATTGTAAGAGCAATTCTGGTCCACAGTTTGAGTTATCTCATTCCTCCAGTGCCCTACAGTCTTCACTAGGGAGGATGTATAGCGTATACAATGTACTGACTGATATATAATATACTGATACATATATAATATACTGACTTGTATTTAATATACAATATACTGACTCCTATATAATCTTCCTCCTATAGAATATACAATATACCAACATGTATGTAATATACAATATACTGACACATCTTTAATATACTGATACATATATAATTTAGAGTATACCTATATATAATATGCCGATACATATATAGTATACAATATATCAGTACATATATAATATACATTATATCAGTACATATATAATATGCAATATACCAACATGTATGTAAAATACAATATACTGACACATCTGTAATATACTGATACATATATAATATAGATATAAAAATACAATATATCAATACATATTTATTATACAATATATCAATATGTATACAATATACCAATACACATATAATATACCGATGCATATACAATATATTGATACATATATAATATACAGATACTTATATAATATACTGATACACATATTTTCTACAATAAACCGACACATAAATAATATAGAATATACTGATACATATACAACGTATTGATACATATATAATATACTGATACATATACATATAAAATATACAATACTATTATACACGATTTATATAGCGCCAACATTTTGCCCAGTGCTATATTGATACATATAGAAATTAGAATATATGGATACATATATAATATACAGTGGAATTTCCCTGTCATGCCCCGGCATTTTCAGAAAAATACCTTTTCAGCCCCATGTTTAAATTTTTTTTTTTCATAACCAATGCAGTGACTGAAATTCTCCATTATATACTGCACACCCTGTGAAAGCTGCAATCAGGCTTGCGTTGGAAGTCCCCATTGCGTGAAAGAGGGGGGCACTCTGCTGGGCAGGAAAGGAATGGCTCAGGGTGGGGGGGGGGGGGGGGTCATCGTTGTGTTTACTATCAGACTCGTGAATAGGTAGAAGGTGGGCTATTGGCATAGAGCCACTTTCGTTATATCACAGCGGCAGTGGGGGGACCTCAGGTTTATGTACACTAGTTATAAAGACATTGAACAGTTGTTATTTGTAATATGTGTCAGTCTAACACTCCCCCAGTATTACTTTTCACAAAAGATCACAGTACTAAGGGGATAATGCCTTCATCTGCTATTCTCTCATGAAGGACAGCACCTTCTTTGTTCAGGCATCATCCGAGGTCACCCACAGTCCTCTAATTCTTGGTGGTTCTGACCTGCTCAGTAGATTGCTTTAAGAAAGGCCTGGATTCTTTCCTAAGTGCACACAATATAACTGGGTATTAACATTTATAGGTAAAGTTGATCCAGGGAACATCCGATTTGCCTCTCGGGGGGTTAGGAAGGAATTTTTTCCCCTGCTGTAGCAAACTGGATCATGCTTTTCTGGGGTTTTGCCTTCCTCTGGATCAACTGTGGGTATAGGATTGGGTATATGGGATTGTTTGATATTATTTTTTTATTTATTTTTATGGTTGAACTAGATGGACTTGTGTCTTTTTTTTTTTTTCAACCTGACCAACTATGTAAATCCTGATGGCTGGGCACTCCTTGGCTGTGTTTGCAAATCTGACACAGATCAGCCCCTGCTGCAGCCTCTCAACTTGTAACGGTCTACAAAGTTGCAGGTTACAATCTCCCCTTCCTCAGTCGATCATTGGGGTAGGGGAGATTAAAGTGTTACATAAACCCAGCAAATCACGGCAGTCACGTGGCCATAAGCCCCGCCCTGCCTCCCGGCATAGCAAACCCCTTAAAGGGCCAGTGGCATTCGGCGCCAAGTGTTACTAAACCCACAACAGTAAAATCAGTCTGTATATGCAGTAAAGCATGCTTGTTCTACTAAGTGGAACCTAAGGGGTTATTCCTGCGCAGTGTGTAAAAAGGCTGTTTGATCCTGTCTTCTCTGATCCTCCACTTCTTCCACTGTCCCCAATCCATCTCCAGATAATACAGAGCCTTTGGAGGCACTCTGCACATGCTCAGTTTGGTGTGTATTGCTAGAGAATTTTTTTTTTTCTTGGTAGGGTGCATGTGATCAGTACAGCCAATCAGCACTGTCCAGACAGAGGGTCAGGGGTCCTGCAGACTCATAGGACAGTCAGAGTAGAATAAAAACTCCTCCTACAAGCTTTAACCAGACACTGATAGAAGTCACAAGACTGCTATATACTGCTGATAAGAAAAGGTATTTAGCAGTTTATATTTACTAAAAAAATTGCATTTCCATGTTCTGTGTACTGTGGGAGAACCAGATATAATGTATGCAGGGTCCGGGGTTTAGTAACACTGTAAGGAAATGCTTCCTCCTGCCTGCAGCAGACTGATGACATCACCCCAGCCTAGGCAAAGTCACTGACTGGAGCTCATTAAGCTTTACTGGAAGATGACACGGTTGCTGTATATTTGAAAAATGTTAGATTTGTATTAATGTGGACATTAGAGGTTGTGTGATTGTATTAGTCTCGGGCTCCGGGGGGAACACGGGGTTAACAGGCCCACCTGGATGGAGATGCAGATAGAAAAAAAAAACAAAAAAGGCGACTGATGTAATAAATGCCACTTTTCGAGATGTCCGCCCCCCTTTATTTGACACCCCCCCCCTCCTCCCCCAGTGTTCCCATACCCACTCGCTGCCAGTGACGGCCCCTCTGTGGGGTGACACATCTTCTGTTCCCCAGCTGCATGCCAGGAGGCCTCTGGGAGGAGACGGCCCCTTCCACATATCCTAATGACTGCTCTTCGTCTGCCTCCCAGCCGTAATTACAGCTCCCGACTGACGCCCAGCACACTGATCTGCCTTTTTCTTCCCCGTCTTGCTGTAAATTTGACACTTTTCTTTGTGGATAATATGTTCTAGACGGAGAAGGTCGTATCGTCCCGCTGTACTCTGCCTGTCTCATGACGCCGCAACAACTTCCCCGAAATGATGGTTTCTATGGCGAGAGAGACTTTAAAGCTGAAGTTTAATCTGATTATATTTGTCTTCCCTGGTTCCACTCTCACCTTATCAAAATGATCATGACATTTTAAAAATAAAAAAAAAAAATCTTCTTATATATCTTATTTTAGGCCCAGTGATATCATCGCTGGGTCTCTGAGTTCCTCTATGCCAAGGATATGCAATTAGCGGACCTCCAGCTGTTGCAAAACTACAAGTCCCATCATGCCTCTGCCTCTGGGTGTCATGCTTGTGGCTTCTCAGAGTCTTGCTATGCCTCATGGGACTTGTAGTTCTGTAACAGCTGGAGGTCCGCTAATTGCATATCCCTGCTCTATGCAGTGCAGGCAGATCATGGCTGGTGGGAAGGCCGACAGGATGCTGTACATGGCTTCCGGATAACATCACCACACCCTGACTTGGTACTCCTCTCCAGAGCCCTCAGTCCTGATGCAAGTGCTGGGTCTGCGCTGGGAAGGAGTTAAAGTGTTACTAAACCCCGGACCCTGCATTCACTATATCTGGTCTCCCACAGTACACAGAACATGGAAATGCAATTATTTTTGTAACAATAAACTGCTAAATACCTTTTTTTTTTTTTTTTTTTTTTTATCAGCAGTATATAGAGCAGTCTTGTGACTTCTATCAGTGTCTGGTTAAGGCTTGTAGGAGGAGTTTTCATTGTCCCCTGATTGTCCTATGAGGCTGCAGGACCCCTGACCCTCTGTGTGGACATTGCAGATTGGCCCTGTGCTGATCACATGTACCCTCCCAAGAAAAACAAAATCTAGCAATACACACCAAACTGAGCATGTGCAGAGTGCCTCCAAGCCTCTATACTATCAGGAGACTGATTGGGGACAGTGGAAGAAGGGGCGGATCAGAGAAGACCAGATTAAACAGCCTTTTTACACAATGCAGAGGATTAACCCCTTAAGTTCCACAAGGAGTATAAGGCCCCTTTCACACTGGGGCGGTTTGCAGGCGCTATTGCGCTAAAAATAGTGCCTGCAAACCGACCTAAAACTGCCGCTACCGTTTCTCCAGTGTGAAAGCCCCTCGGGCTGGCAGGAAAGAAAAAAAACTCCTGCAAACAGCATCTTTGGAGCGGTGAATTCACCACTCCTGCCCATTGAAATCAATGGGGCAGCGCGGCTATACCGCCGGCATAGCGCTGCTGTAGCGATGCTTTGCGGGCGGTTTTAACCCTTTTTCGGCCGCTAGCGGGGGTTAAAACCGCCCTGCTAGCGGCGGAATACCGCCACTAAAACGACGGTAAAGCGGCGCTAAAAATAGTGCCGTTTTACCGCCGACGCCCCCACCGCCCCAGTGTGAAAGGGGCCTCACAAGCATGCTTTACTGAATATACACACTGATTTTACAGTCATGGGTTTAGTAACACTTTAACCCCTTGGTGCCGGATGCCGTCAGCCCTTTAGGCTGGGTTGACACTGCTGTACAGAGCGCTTCACAGCGGCGGGGTTCAGTGCATCGCTGTTCTCCATTTCAGGGAAGAATTAGGCCCCAAATTATGACCTCAAACGGACCAGAAGACGCACAGGACTCTTCTGCAAACCCCTCCGCAGCTGCCCCGGAGCTGTGTGAGCCGGCTCCATTGAGAGCCGGTGTTCTGTCGATTTGTGCCCTCCGTCGAAAAGTGCCCGCGCATGCGCAGAACGGAAGGACACTCCAGCTGATTTCTCGAACAGCTGGCATGATGTCACCATAGCGCATGCGCACATCGTAGAAGGCTTTTTTCGACGGGAGATACCTTTTCTCAGGCACAATTGAATGCTATGAAAACAGCGGGGGGGGGGGGGGGTTACCTGTGTCTAAAGGCTGGGTTAAAACAAAGACAAAACCCGCTCAATCTGACAAGTACCGTCTCCCTCCGCTCTTTGCATAGCTTTCAGTTGTGCCAGTGAAATGGTATCTCCCGTCGAAAAAATCCTCCCACGATGTGCGCATGCGCTATGGTGACGTCACGCCAGCTGATCGGCAAATCAGCTGGAGTGCCCTTCCGTTTTGAGCATGCGTGGGCACTTTTAGACGGAGGGCACTATTCGATGGAACACCGGTCACAGTCCCCGCATCCAATTCGCACTAATGTGAACCCAGCCTCAAGGGGTTTGCTATCCCAGGAGGCAGGGCGGGGCTTATGACCATGTGACTGCTGTGATTGGCTGTCGCGGCGGTCACATGATCGGAATACTCCCGATTGTAAGCAGCAAAGGGCGGGTGCTCTCGGCACAGCACTGTTGGCCCTATTGCACAAAAATATGCGGGAGCTCGGTGCCTAGAGGTTAAGAGCCCTCAGACCTGATGCTGGTGTTGGGTCTGCTCTTGATAGGAGTTGATGCAAATATCAAAATGCCTTCATGAGTGAGCGGGCATTCCTTGGCATGAGTTATTTGCTGGCAGACCACCGTGATGTTTGGGGATAGGCTTATAGAGCTACATGATGCAGGACGTCCTCCAGCCAGGAAATGAGGCGGGGCTCTATCTGACTTGCTGCAGCTTCTAATGCACGTTGTGAGAAGCTCGCAGTGCGCAGTGAAATCAGAGTAAGCCATTTCAGTCCAGGAGAGGAGCCGGTACAACTGTGCAAGACTGAAGGGAAGGCCGGAGGTCAGCATGGGGCAGATTGTATAGTTTTATCTTGTAGACTTGTACAGATAACAAGGAAATTCCAGTATTCTGTATGCCTTTTCTGTCTATTCAGAGCCATAGCGAAGGTCCTTTATAGTCTTAGCCACACCCACAATGACATCACACCCTGTCCACCTCACTGCAAGCCTGATTTCATCTTTCACCTGATGGAATTACAGTAGGATTTTATGACCTTTTGAAAAAGCAAATCCTTTTGTTTCATAGTAATACATGGTGATGTGAAGTCTCATTTCACAGGTGTAAGGGAATTCTCTTCCCCGGGTATACAATGTATATATGTGTGTGTATGTGGATGTACAATGTATCTTCTGTCTGTCCGGGTGGTCCAGGTGCTGCGAGCTCCCAGCATGCCTATGGGTGTCCGCTGTGTCTGGGCTGTCCTAGTCACTATAATAGGGTGCTGTCACTGACTGCGTATCTTTTTGCCCCCCCCTGCCAGAGATAGGTGGTATCACATGACCCAGGAGGAGCGAGACGACAGCCTGCAATTTAACGAGAACATCACCTTCGGGCAGCTCGGGTACGTCCTATACCACATCACAGAATGTCCATGTGCAAGTCACCAGAGAATATTGGAAATGTAAATCATTATCTATGGAAGATTTATTATTTCCCTCCTGAGTTTATGCCCATAACAAAGCAACCTCCCGACTCCTGAGTGTGTCTAACAGTACAGAGAACAGAGCCCAGGGAGTAGATGGGGCAGCAACACTCCGACCCCGGGGGGCTCTCAGGAGCCCTATAATAGAGTTGGTAGTTAGTCAATGTACTACAGGGCAACTGATATTTTTAGAAGGGGATTAGTAATGGAGACCCCCAATGTGACTCTGGGGAAAGGTTCACTTTAAGTGAGCAATAAGTGTAATCAATATAAAATGTATAGTTACAAACCACCAGTGCATATACTCTGTTACAATGTAATCATTCTTGGCTTTTTAACCACTTCAGCCCTGAGCCTCATTTTGAGATTTGGTGTTTACAAGTTAAAAACATTTTCTTTTTTGCTAGAAAATTACTTAGAACCCCCATTATTTATATATATATATATATATATATATATATATATATATATATATATATAAAAATAAATAATTATAATGTTTTCCGACACCCTAGAGAATAAAATGGCAGTCATTGCAGTACTTTGTCACACTGTATTTGTGTAGCGGTCTTCCAAAAAAAATACTTTTTTTTTTTTATTAAAAAAGGCCACAGTAAAGTTAGCCCAATTTTTTATTTTTTTTTATATTGTGGAAGATAATGTTACGCCGAGTAAATTGCTACCCAACATGTCACGCTTCAAAATTGCACCTGCTCGTGGAATGGCGACAAACATTTACCCTTAAAAATCTCCATAGGCGACGTTTAAAAAAATACTACATGTTTTGAGTTACAGAAGAGGTCTAGTGCTAGAATTATTTCTCTCGCTCTAACGACCGCGGTGATACCTCACATGTGTGGTTTGAACACCATTTTCATATGCGGGCGCTGCTCACATAAGCGTTCACTTCTGCGCGCAAGCTCAGGGGGACGGGGTGCGTAAAAAAATAAATAAATAAAAAATCTTCTTTATTTTACTTTTTTTTTTTTTACACTGTTCTTTAAAAAAAAAAAAAAAATGGTGTCACTTTTATTCCTGTTACAAGGAATGTAAACGTCTCTTGTAATAGAAAGCATGACAGGACCTCTTAAATATGAGATCTGGTGTCAAAAAGACCTTGGATCTCATATTTACACTAAAATGCAATAAAAAAAAATGTTGTTTGAAAAAATAAAAATCCCTTTTAAGAGCTATGGGTGGAAGTGAGGTTTTGACGTTGCTTCCGGCCTGCAATGCTATGGAGCCAAGCAGGGGCTTTCTTCCTCTCACTCAGCTCCATACCACAGACCGAGAAGGATTTGAACGCCTCCGGTAAGCGGTGGGGGGCACCGTAACGCGGCGGGCCTCTCCCGCCACCGATAAAAGTGATCTCACGGTGAACCTACCGCTGAGACCACTTTTATCTCAAAGCCGACCGCCTGCTGAAGAAGAGTATACTGGGGTTATGGTAGCTAGCTTCTGCCATAACAATACCCCTCTTCAAACAGCCGACGTATAACGACGGCGGGCGGTCGGCAAGTGGTTAACACATAGGCTATTGAAAACATGTGATCGCTGTTTTGTTTGAAGGCATGCTGGGATGTAGTGATGGTTAAAAGTGTAACAGAGGATATTTAATGGTGGCTACATTGTAACAGAGGATAGTCCATGGTGGGTACGTTGTAACTGAGAATAGTCCATGGTGGCTACATTGTAACCGAGGACAGTCCATGGTGGGTACGTTGTAACCGAGGATAGTCCATGGTGGGTACGTTGTAACTGAGAATAGTCCATGGTGGGTACGTTGTAACCAAGGATAGTCCATGGTGGCTACATTGTAACAGAGGATAGTCCATGGTGGGTACGTTGTAACTGAGAATAGTCCATGGTGGGTACATTGTAACTGAGAATAGTCCATGGTGGGTACATTGTAACCGAGGACAGTCCATGGTGGCTACATTGTAACCGAGGACAGTCCATGGTGGGTACATTGTAACCGAGGACAGTCCATGGTGGCTACATTGTAACCGAGGACAGTCCATGGTGGCTACATTGTAACCGAGGATAGTCCATGGTGGCTACATTGTAACCGAGGATAGTCCATGGTGGCTACATTGTAACCGAGGATAGTCCATGGTGGCTACATTGTAACCGAGGATAGTCCATGGTGGCTACATTGTAACCGAGGATAGTCCATGGTGGGTACGTTGTAACTGAGAATAGTCCATGGTGGGTACATTGTAACCGAGGACAGTCCATGGTGGCTACATTGTAACCGAGGACAGTCCTTGGTGGCTACATTGTAACCGAGGACAGTCCATGGTGGCTACATTGTAACCGAGGACAGTCCATGGTGGCTACATTGTAACCGAGGACAGTCCATGGTGGCTACATTGTAACCGAGGACAGTCCATGGTGGCTACATTGTAGCAATACACCTTCACATTGGTTTTTCACACACGGTAATCCTGGGTCCACCTGTCAGTTTTTCAGGCGGACCTGTTCAGAAGCTCCATGTAAGTCTTTGCCGGGAGGATGTCATTGGCTTACCTTGGAGTCCCTCCAGATCCTTTTCCGGTATTTCTGAACCTAATATGACGCATTGGAGATAGTCTGATGTAAATGGACGCCCAAAATTCCAACAGGGATCGGCGAACACTGAACAGGTATAGATGTCATAAAGGTGACATCTGCCCCACCCCGCTCTGACTCCTCAAGTGATCCATCCATGGAGCGGACACGGCCCATGTGAAAGATCTTTTCCTTTCTCAAAATTTCCTCATTCTTTTGTCTGCAGGACGTTCACACACAACATGTTGGCGTTCGGACTCAGTAAGAAGCTGTGCAGCGACTTTTTAAAAAAACAAGCTGTGATCGGAAATCTAGATGAAGGTGAGGAGAGGGGCGGAGGTTACTTGCAGCAGACTGAATTTATGGGTCATTGTGTGGTACAAATGGTATATATTTCTGCTTTTTTTTTTTAACAAACAATATGGTCTAATTGGTGCCTGTATTGGCGGGTGAAATGAGAGCAGGAGGGATCCATCTGTGTGACAACGCTGGAGCACAGTGGAGAGACACAGAGCATTGTCACCCTATACCAGGAAGTGCTTGGAAATGGTTCTTCATGGCAGGATCACCAATTATTTTAAGAAATGCTCCAGATTTAAAAAGATTGATAATGACTTTAAAAGCAAAATCTTGCAGATGTGAATGTTTTTTTTTCTAAAAAAAATGTCTGTATACCTATGATAAATAATATATTTATATATATATATGTATATATATATATATATATATATATATATAAAAATAATATTATACATGATAATTTATATTTAATGGATTATATAAAATTGAAAAGTATATGGATATTTCATTTTTTATATTTACTTGTATTTATATTATTATAACACATTTATAATATCTCATAATTAAAATTGTATATTTAAAGGAGAAGTACAGCCAAAGCTCGTTTGGCTGTACTTCTCCTGAGGATAACAGGAGTGCAGAAAGTTCTACACTCCTGTGACCCGCTGTCGGCTGACGTCACAGAGCCGGTCCAGGCTTGGGCAAGCGTGTGTGGAGGCAACCAGGTGAGGAGTACAAAGACAAGGGTGTCTTGCCTACAGTCAAGCATGTTGGTGGGAGTGTCATGGTCTGGAGCTGCATGAGTGCTGCCGACACTGGGGAGCTACACTTCATTGAGGGAACCATGAATGCCAACATGTACTGTGACATACTGAAGCAGAGCATGATCCCCTCCCTTCAGAGACTGGGCCGCAGGGCAGTATTCCAACATAAGGACCCCAAACACACCTCTAAGATGACCACTGCCTTGCTAAAGAAGCTGAGGGTAAAGGTGATGGACTGGCCAAGCATGTCTCCAGACCTAAACCCTATTGAGCATCTGTAGGACATCCTCAAACGGAAGGTGGAGGAGCGCAAGGTCTCTAACATCCTCCAGCTCTGTGATGTCGTCATGGAGGAGTGGAAGAGGACTCCAGTGGCAATGTGTGAAGCTCTGGTGAACTCCATGCCCAAGAGGGTTAAGGCAGTGCTGGAAAATAATGGTGGCCACACAAGATATTAATACTTTGGGCCCAATTTGGACATTTTCACTTGGGGGTGTACTCACTTTTGTTGCCAGCGGTTTAGACATTAATGGCTGTGTGTTGAGTTATTTTGAGGGGACAGCAAATTTACACTGTTATACAAGCTGTACACTCACTACTTTACATTGTAGCAAAGTGTCATTTCTTCAGTGTTGTCACATGAAAAAATAGAAGAAAATATTTACAAAAATGTGAGGGGTGTACTCATTTTTGTGAGATACTGTCTATGTATACATATACAATATTTATTTTTTAATATAAGCATAATCAAATGTCCGTGCATAATGATGCTCTGAACAGTTATTGGCACATTTTTTCTTTCAGAGAAATTTAAACAGCTCACAGACCACATCGAGCAAATGGCGGTGGAGTAGCGCAAGGGGAGGAGCCAGTACCCCTAACACACCTCTCAGTATTGAAAAGAGGGAATTGCAAGAACGCTGACGATCTGCATGCTGTCCTTTTGCTGCCCTTCTCTAGAGACTGTGATATTTGTCTACGAGGACGAGCGTGGGTAGGGGAGGGCAAAATACAGATGGGGAGGGGGAAGCTGTAAAATTGCTGTTCTACAGCCCCCCCTAGTGGTGGAGAGAATACAGGTCTCAGCATCTCCTGCCAGCCTGGGACTTGTAATTCCCCCACCACAGGGCAGCTTCTGGTCGCTTACGCATGCTGTAGAGTCTATATTTTCCGGAATAGTCTTTTGTCTACTACAGAGATCAGAGTATTTATTAGAAGTGTTGTCTGTATATTTTGGATCAGCAGTGTTCTAGAGAGAGAGAAATACATTCTTTATTTTTTTATGAGCAAGGACGGAGTGGGAGTTGAACCCGGTTCCCCTCTGAGTGTGCCGCACACACCGCGGCTGGGACACGGGCGCGATTTTAATACGTCTTGTCGATCTGGGAAAGTCTTTCTTGTGACTTTTTGGTGTTTTTAGGTACAGTGAATAGAATTGTAGTTACAATGTATGGATGTGTTTGAGTTGTTTTACTCATTTAATGACCAGTAATTTTTCTTCAAGGAATTTGACTACTGCAGAGAAAATGTCTTTGTCTTGTTTTTTGTTAAAGGTAGATGTGAGAGCGGGAACTCGGCAAGCAGGCAGTTTTCAAAGGCCGTGTTTTAAAAACGTTACAAGTTAAAATTGCGGCCTTGAAATGTTAAAATGAGCTAAATACATTCCAAAAGCCTCAAGCTGTGCAAAATCTTACAAAAATAGTCTCAAAATAAAGAAGAAAAAAAAGTTCCTTTGCCAGAATTCTGCAGAGAAAGAACCTTGATTTCTGTGTGGAAGCAGTGGTCTCTCTGCTGAGGTCCGTCATTTCCCCCCTGTCGGAGCTAGAGCTCTCCAATCGGGAAACGGTTTGCTGGTGGGATAGCAGGGGAATATGTTGTACCTGTGCAGAGAGACCACTGCTTCCACACAGAGCTCAAGGATTCTTTCCCTGCAGCTAGTAGCAGGGGGCGGCCTTTTCTACTTAGGCTGTGGCTGCTTTAAAGAGGAGCTCCAATGTGAAAAAAAAACTCTAATAAAAATTGTCAATTAAAAAAATAAGAGGAGCTTCAGGCTCCTTCAGAAAAAATGTAAAGTCAGCTACAAATACTGTAGCTGCTGACTTTTAATATTAGGGCATTTACCTGTCCCTGGGATCCACAGCGATGTCGGCACCCGAGCTGATTTTTTTATATCGGCTATCGGGTGCTGCTGCCGCCATCTCCACAATGGGTTCCCTACTGCGCTTGCATGAAGCACGCTGTGCTCTGTGAATGGGCTGGCTGCGGGGAAGGAGGGGGGCCGAGAGGAGGCAGACAAGCAGAGCTTCCCCTTTTGGGTGGAGCTCCGCTTTAGACCCCTTTCACACTTGTGCAACTTGCGACTGCAAAGTCACATGAAAAGTCGTACCCCTTTGATTTCCAATGAGTCCTATTCATATCTGTGCGACTTCAAAGTAGTCCCTGTGCTACTTTGGTCTGACTTTGACGTGAGTTACACAGGCTTTCCCTGAAATCGCGTCAAAATCGCAGCAAAATCGTGCGACTTTGAAGTCGCGGTAGTGTCAAAGGGGCTTCAAGAAGCAAACCAACTGTAAGGCCTTTAATAGATTTTGATTTGACGCAGCTCGAATGTATGTAGCTGGTTTAAACTGAGGATTCAACTGGGATTTGATTTTTCTGTTACTTTGTTGCACAATGATTAGAGATTGGCGACATTCCTCATCCAATTGGTGCTTCCTTGGTAGTTGGCCAGATTAAAGTGAACCAACCTCAGTAATTCAGTAAGGTTCACTTTATACCTCTCTTACTGTAAGGAATCTCTACCGCAAAGGGAAATCTCTGTGTAATTAATAGAAGTGATATTGTTATGGGGGGGTGACACGGGCTCCTCTCCAGGCTGTCAGCACGGCGCGGGTTAAGTTCCTTCTCAATCCATTGCTGTGTGTGCGGTTTGGAGGGAGATTATCGCTTGCTCAGGAGATCAGCCGCTTACAGATAATGGGAAGAGATCTCTCTGTCATACCGCCGCGTCACTGACACATACAGACGCTGACACTGAAAATAGAAGGATATCTCGCCGAGACAATGCAGAGACACTCGGCGCCTCTGGAAGACCCTTTCTGGGTTTTTTTGTTTTTTTAAATGCAGTATTATTGTACCCATGATGATAGCAGCACTGGGCGGCCGCAATATCTTCCAGGCCAGAAGCAATGTGAAAAGCCTGCTGAGCCTGGCTGGAGTGCATAGAAGAAATTTAAAAAATATATTAAAGACTGTGATAGATTTTCTTGCTGCTTGAAGTTTGTTTTGTTAAATACATTGTTAGCATAAGGGGCAGAAAATTTGCGTTTTTACTGCCCCCCCCTTTCCGACCGCTTAGCTACAAATTGACATGATGGCCGTCCAGGTCCGTTCACACTGCCACAGCGATAGTTTTTGGGGCAGCAAATTTAAAGAGTTCACCCACTGTACTTACCGCTGTGAGAGATGAACTAACAGTGCCCACGCAGCCCATGGAGCAGTCCAGGGATTTGAAATCTCCACTCTTCCTCTACTTTTCTGTCCAGTGCTTCCAGGATGGACCAGAGAGATTCTGATTGATTAGCACCGTCACAGTGATTCGCAGAGAAGAGGGAGAAGTGCGGGATTTACAAATCCCCGGACAACTGACCAGGTCCATAGGCACTGACAGCTCACCACCCACAGAGGGATGCCTAATGTAAACACTGAAGTCACTGGGACCACGTCACAACAAAACACTCGGCACACATGGTTACCATTGGGATAAAAAAAGTAAGGCAGTATGCCTCCTAAGCACCTGCAAACATCTACTCGACTGCTGAAGAGCAATCCACTGTGGAATGCTTTTCAGAGGGGAGATAGTCTGCTGCCAGTGTGAAAGGAACTTAATCGTCAGTTTTTGGAGACTGAAATTACTTGACAGTGTAGCAACAAGAAGGTCTGAACTGAAATGGCACCATCTGATAATAGTAAGAGATTATCAGTGTTGCATGGCTGTAGCCAGAGATTGTAGCAGGGAAAACCATGATAGGAAAAAAAATTATATATAGAGAGAGAGAGAGATAATATAGAATATAGCTATATATATTTAAAAAAAATATATATTTAATAATTATATTTATTTTAGGTACACAGAAAATTAATATATACTGTGTGCACCAAGCATATGTATTATAATGGATACGATAGACACAGATGCTTCGTACACACAGTATATGTTATATTAATGTCCTTGTACCTAAATAATATAATTATTGAATATAATTTTATATATATATATATATTTATTATACAAAGTTCCAATGGTGAGGTGCACATTGGTAATTAGAAAAAGTGCAAAGCAATCAGTCCCTCCCACCGGCCATTGTATAGAAGGAGGAGATGGGATTGCTGCACAAATAATATTTTAATGTAAAACATTCAAAACACAATTACAAAACCTAAGAATACCATGTAATTGTGTTTTTTATATGTTTTTTTTTTCCATTAAAGATTTTATTTTCTCTTTCTTCTATCTATATATAATATACTATCTGGGAACCAAGCAACAGGATGCTATCTTGCAGCTCTTACCCTTCAAATATTGAGTCCAGCGAAAGGTTGCAGCACTTTCTAAAAACCAGCATGCAATGTAACAACTTTGAAAAGAATTATGGAAACTGTCACATTGATACATTGTATGCCGGTGGTTCTCAACCTGGGGGTGAAATGACGATGTGCCAGGGGTCCCCGAATCCTGGGCTGTTCCTGAAGCCCGCACCTCTCTCCCAGCCTTTTCGTGGCCGCCAGCAGGGCTGTTCCTGGAGCATGCGGCCGCCCACTCAGCCTCTTTGCAGCCGCCCATTCAGTTCACGGCATGGGTGGGGGGCAGAGAGTAGAGGTCAGCTGACTGGTGAGGAATGTGAAGTGGGAGGGGCTGGAAGAGACCCTATCTCCTGATTACGGCAAAGGTGTCACTGCTACGAGACACCACAGAGCTGGCGACACAGTGAAGCCGGAGACACAGTGAGTAACACTACCTGTGATTAGAGTTGTCATTAAAAGTCCCCACTACAGTTCTCAGATCAGCAGATGGCCTTGATCAAGAGCACCTAAGTTGGCTGATCAGAACTCCCCCCAACACTGCCAATGATCCCATTCCCCCCACCAGCACTGCCCCTCATCCCCCCCCCCCCCCCCCCCTACCAAGGAGTAAGAGAAGGAATAAAAATAGAGAATACATGGAAGGGAGAGGAAAAGAGGGGGAGGAACAAAGAAAAAGAGAGAGAAAGAAGAAGAAAGACGGCTAGAGAGAGGGATGGGGAAAACAAACAAGAAAATAGGCAAAGAGAGTGCTACATCCTAAAATGTTACCATAAGGGGTTTAATATTGTACGAGTGGAAGGGACTCAGGGAGCGCTAAATGTCCGTGGGTTAGGGGCGCAAATTACTTTTCTTGTCTTGGGTGCTGATAACCCACGCTCTGAAAATAATTTTACTGTTAGGGGTCCCCACAACTTGGGAAATTATATCGAGGGGTCGTGGCACTAGTAAGGTTGAGAACCACTGTTGTATGCGGAATCCTTTTGAATAAAACTTCTGAAATGTGCTGCAGCCTTTTTCATATATATATATATATATATATATATATATATATATATATATATATATATATATATATATATATATATATATATATATATATATATAATGATGACTGTCCCAATTAGAGCCTTCTGACTCAATCGTGTCGCTATTTTCCTGTAAACAATTTTCGGTGCTCTTGCCTTTTTTTTTTTTTTGTTTTGTTTTTTTGTCTCTTGGAATTGCCGCTTTCCCGCTCTGGGCGTGTCTTCATCTCTCTGTAATGACTTTGATATTGTTATTCTAATGCCTGGGGCCAACTGGACTCTACGTGGACTGTGACGTTTTTATAAGTATTATGGGGGTCAGTCGCTTTGTGCATTATTTTGTATCCATTTGCTCCGTGTTGTTTGTACCTTTTAGCAGTGACGGGTCCATAGAGGGTGTTTGAATTTTTTGTGTTGTATGAACAAGTTGTGCTTTGTAAGTGGCGAGTGTGTGCGTGCGCACGGTCATATTAACGGATACCTGAGCTTTCGATGCACAGGGGACCTTCCCACTCGCATAATGAAAATTGTCACAAAGGTGTAAATTTCTCTCTTTTTCTGTCTGTTTTAATATCATCAGTCTGTGAAGGTTGCAGTTGCATATCTACATGCCTGAGTATGCCTGTGCCAAAAGTTCTTAGAGACCATCTATAGGCAGGGGAGGTCCTCCATCTTGTATCTTTTGGCACATTTAGTTCATCGCTTTAATTCACCTGGAACACAAACTCACTTCAAGGCTGCTGTAAATCAGTAAAAATAAAGGGAGAATATTAATATGTTTAGAAATGGCTGCTCAGATTTTTTTTTAAGTGCTGAAACCTAAATCATTAATGCTTGAGATGGTTTCAATTTAGAGTGTTTGGGCAGAAAAAAAAAAATTATATATATATATGTAACATTTCTGCAATACATGCCCCCATTCACCCATGTTTTGCCTATTTAAAAAAAACACAAAGTCTAAAATCCAGTGAGCTCCCAAGATTCTATAATGGCATGACAATGCTGCCTCTGCTGCTCTGAAATCCCAAGCAGTGTTGTTAGCCCTGCCCAGTTCCCCAAAGCCCCTCCCCCTCTCATCTCCATGAAATAAGGGGCGGAGCTGACAACACTGGGATTTCAGAGCAGCAGAGGCAGCATTGTCATGCCATTATAGAATGTTGGGAGCTCACTGGATTTCAGATTTTGTGTTTTTTTAAATAGGCAAAACATGGGGGGAAGGGGGCATGTATTGCAGAAATGTTACACACACACACACACACACACGTATGTGTATATCTTGTCAGCTCACTACAGGATGTCGTATGTATTTTTCTATACATTAAAAAGATTAAAGATGGGGACATGTGCATGTTTTGCAGAGATATATGGACTATTGTTCTTGTTAATATGTCCAGACATATGTTTTGGGATGTATTTATTAAAAAAAAAAAAAATGCATAGCTATTCATCTTTTATCTTCGCATGCCAATTCTTTATTTTCTGGGGCAAAATCAAATGTTATCAGGACATGTTCTCTGCAATTCAAATGGGGAAGATACTGCGATATGCCCACCAGATGGAGCCAGAGGAGAGTATTAATGATCTGCACCATCTAGTGGCCATATGAGGTATTTTCCTCATTCACAAATTCAATCTGCAGAGAATAAAGCCTGAGAACATTCGATTTTTGCCCTATTCAGACAGCATTTGCAGTTTCGATGGACGTACAGCTATGCAATTTTTTCATCACTACACCCCTTTAAATACATAGGTAGATTAACTTGAGGGCCATGTCTCAGGGTCTATAGCTTTCATTTATCTTGTGCAATGGCATTGATTCTGTAGCACTTTGGTCAGGGACGGAGTGACATCCATTCAGTAAAGTGACAGTTGATACTTCAAGAACCTGTATTGGTGCTGCAGAACATAGAAGTGAATAATCGCTATTTACATTCATGTGTCTCCTGTATACGTTAATGTGACCGTCCCGTGGAACTCAGAAGGGAGCGCTGAGCAGAGCGCCGTGCTGTGATTGGTGTAATGAGTGTTCAGTTTTGTATAGAATAGGAATGAGAGTCAAATATCACTGTATTAGCTGTATCTGACTTATAAACCGATATTGTATAATAAATTATTGTCCAGACTTTCTGACTCCTGTTGTAATTATTAATGAAGGGGCTTCCAGTTTAACCTGCCTGTGAGTCAGATATGGAGATTCCACAATTAAGCATCCCAAAAAAGCCCAGCTTTGAATTTTCTGCTCCATTCAGCAGGGGTCATTCTCTAAAATGTCTGCCTCTGTCCTTTGAGTGGCTTTAAATCTGAAGAGGTGAAATTACAGCTACTGTGTTCCCTGGTTCCAGCTCCACCTCTACTACACCCATGAGAGGTTATACACCACAGAATCATGTGATGAGAGACTGCAGTTCTGCAGACAAAGGTAGAGAGAAGCACTCTGCATCTTCGTCTAAATTACGTCAAACCTTTATTTCTTGTTCGGATGAGATTTAGGCCTTGTTCACATAGGACTTTCCATACCCCGTGCAGGACTGTTTTCCTCTTACGCAGATACACAGGTGTTGCGTGCGTCTCACGGCCGGCAGTCCCATCAATGTCAATTGGGACACAGCGGCTGAACAGACACGGCTCCATCTGTGTAGGTTCACGGCTCCAAACTCACCCAGGGAGACTCCACCTAGGAAGCGCTCTCTGGAGAAAAATAAAAATGCTTGGGTGCGTTACAGTGAGTGATAACTTGAAATCTCAAATTCGGTATCTTTATACTATGATCGGGAGAGTTTTTATGATCCCGCGTTGAAAATTTAGCTTTTCAGGGGCCTTTAAGGATAGAATGATGTGAGCAGCCATTGCGGACTTGGAGGTCCAGTCTGTTGTTCCTCTCTTGGCTTTACTACTTACAGCATCACAGGGCTCTAGACAAGCATGCAGCCAGTGAAATATGCAGTCTAAACCCTTGCATGCTTTTTTCTTTTTCCAGACCTGTGACTCACTAGGTAGTGAAGTGTGAGGACCGGGATGACTGCCCTGGGAGTTTGCACCTCTAAGACAGTGTTGGCTTCCTCTGTAACTTTTTTTTTTTCTCTGCAGCAGGCTAAGCTATCCAAATCTGCCAAACCCGGTTCCTCCCACCCTCCCTCATCAACATGCTAATGAAATGTTTAAATAAAACCATTGAATATCTTATTTTACGCCCAGTGATGTCATCATTGGGTCTCTGTGCTGCTCTATGCAAGGCAGGCAGATAATGGCTGGTGGGTTGGGCCAGCAGGGTGCGGTGGGCTGGCTCTTGGGAGGAGTTATGCAAATATTAAAATGCCTTGATGGCGATGGGGTGGGGGGGGGGGCCGTCAGTCTGGAGGAGTGGGCATTCCTAGGCAGGGCATATTTGCATGCAGACTGCCCACATGTGATGCTAGCCAGGGATCCTCAAACTACGGCCCTCCAGCTGTTGCAGAGCTACACATCCCATGAGGCATTGTAAAACTCTGACATTCAGACATGACTAGGCATGATGGGAATTGTAGTTCTTGAACAACTGGAGGGCCGTAGTTTGAAGACCCTTGTGCTAAGCCTTTGACAGAACTGAAATCCGATGAATGAAATGGGAGGGGCCAGGAAATGAGAGGGGCTCTATATGGCTTTCTGCAGCTTCTAATGCACATTGTGAGAAGTTTACAGTGTGCGGTGAAATCAGTAAGCCATTTCAGTCCAGGAGAGGAGCCGGTACAACTGTGCAAGACTGGAGGGGAAGGCCGGAGGTCAGATTTTAAAGGAATTGTAAAAAAAAAAAAAAAAAAAAAAAAAAAGCAATGGATTTACTGGGAGGATCGACGGGTAATAAAACAAAAAATGCTACGGACAGTCAATATCATATGTTTCCTTTAAATCTCTCCATCATTGACTTTGCGCTCTCCTCTTACCGTCTCCGCTGGCGGCTGATTGTGAAGAGGTTTTATGAACACCACGGCTGAACTTTGAGCTGGCATTAATAATGGCGAGAGCTGCACCCCACCGACAGCAAAGCGTTTAATCCGAAAGCTTTAATTAGAAGGCGTTTTGTCAATTCGCGGGATTCTGCGCTCCCCTCCTGCGCCCTGAAGTCCGCGGCGGAGCTGATCGCCCGAACAGCTGAATCAAGCTTTGCTTCAAGCTGCGGGAACTATATTACATCGGGATACAGAAGCTTTATATATATAACATGGGATGAGCAATGACTTCACAACTTAATTGCTGAGTTTTGTCTTTTAAAAGCACGGTGGCTCAGCGGTTGGCACTTCTGCCTTGGAGCACTGGGGTCAGCGGTTCAAATCCCAATCATGACACTATCTGCATGGAGTTTGCATGTTCTTGTGTTTGCATGGGTTTCCTCCCACACTCCAAAGACATACTGGTAGGTTAATTGGCTTAGTTAATTGGATGTACAGTATGTGGGATAAGGATCTTCGACCCCCCTCCCCCGCCCACTATGTTTCCCAGGCTCCGCTCTGCCACCTGCCAGCCCAGGAACCCCATGGTGGTTGTTGCCAGGTAGAGGGGAGGGAGACCAGTATTTGATGATACCCGCCCCACCTAATAGGGACAAGTGACATGTATTATACATCATTTCCGGGTTCTGCTGTCGCCCTCTCCAGCCGCTGGGGCCAGTAAAAAAGCTAATGGAGCACACACTGAGCTCTATTGGCATCAACAGAGGGCAGGGGAGACATCAGGGGTCTCAATAAGGAGAATCTGTCACAACAAAATTCTATCATATTTTTTAGTAAAAATAAAGTTTTAGTGAGAAAAAAGTGTAAAAAAAAAAATAAAATGAGGTGCACCCAAGCTCTTAAACTCCACACCAAAAAAAAATGTGAGCCCCTCCCTGCCCCTACGTAAATGCACATACCAACAAAAAATTGTAGGGATTTATATACTTTGTAAGATCGTCAGTTGTCTTTCAGATGATCTATAAAACATCAAAAGGGCCATCATTTCTCTTTAACCACTTTTTGTCTGGCCAATTGCAAAATGACAGCCGGGCGGTGGCTTTCCCAAACAAGCCACTCATGTGCGTCCTCGGCACGACGATCGGTGGTGAGGTGTGTCGCTTGGACGCACCGCATCTCCAATCATGGTAAAGAGCCTATGACGTAGGCTCTTTATCATTTGATCAGCTGTATCCAATCACAGATGATCACAGTGTAACATGGAAGTGCCGGTTATCAGCATTCCTCTATTCACCCTGACCGCGCGTGAGTAGAGCCGATAAGTGGCTTTCCTGATTGGGGGGAGGTCTGCCCTGATAATCAGTGCGGCTCCATCAGCGATGCTTGTCAATGCCATCTCTGTGCTGTCTATAAGTGCCCACCAGTGATGCCTGTCATTGCTGTCTATTAGGGCCCATCATTGCCACCTATAACGCTGGATTCACACCTATGCAGTTTTAGTGCCTTTTGAAGATTTGCACTACAGTCCATTTAACATTGTTTCCTATGGAACACATTCTGTAGTGCAAATCTGCAAAATGCAAAAAGCACCAAAAATGCATAGGTGTGAATCCAGCCTAAGTGCCCATAAAGGCTGCCCATCATTGTCCATCAGTGCTGCATTAGTGCCTTCTCATAAATGGCAATCAGTGCCACCTCATCAGCGCACATCTGTGAAGGAGAAAGCTTATTTACCAAATTTTATAACAAACTAAGACTTTTTTTTTTTCTAAATTTTCTGTTATTTTTCATTTGTTTAGCCAAAAAAAAAAAAAAAAAAATAGTGGTGAATAAATACCACTAAAAGAAAGCTGTATCCGTCTAAAAAAAAAATGATAAAAATGTTTCTTGGATACAGTGCTGCATGACCGCGCAATTGTCATTCAAAATGTGACAGTGCCGAAAACTGAAAATTGTCCTGGGCAGGAAGGGGGTGAATGTGCCCGGTATTGAAGGGGTTAATTGTATTTGTGTCATTGAATTCTATAAAGTAAACAACAAAACAATCACGGCTCAGCATTTCTTCTGCCAACCACTGCATCCAAAACCAACCGGCAGACTGATAAGTAGCTGTTCTTATAATTTATTAAGTACTGAAATAATTGCAGTTTTGCCAAATTCACATATTGTTTTATACTGCCACCTGGTGCTCACTTAGGTAATGACACCCCGTCTATGTATTGGTTAATGAGTCTTATAAGTCCTGTACATTTATATCAGTCCCTGTCCTCAAGGAGCTTACAATCGGTCCCTATCTCACATCCATACACATAACTAGGGCCAATTTAGACCAGAGCCAATTAACCTTACCAGCATGTCTATGGCTTGTAGGAGGAAACCCAATGCAAGCACAGGGAGAACATGCAAATAGTGTCATGGGGGTCATTTGTACAGAGGACCCCCTAAGCCACTGTGCTGCGCCACCCCCACAATTTCTTGCATTTCTTTTTGCCACCTGTTGACTTTTTACTTGGTGATTGTCATTGCTCTGGCCTCCAGAATACAGACAGCTGATATAGGAGGTGGCGGTGTTGAAGTGCAATAAATATTCTACAGATAGGACAAACTGATATAAAATCATGGAAGACACTCTGTCTATGGAGGTGTAAACCTTGGGTAGGGTTTGGAATGAAAAATCTATATAAATTGATGGGATCAATAGGGAAGATTACTGGATTGTTTTTATCTCATAGTATCCCAATGCCGAAATGGCTTAGAGCGGCCTCATCAGTAGGCAAAACAGTCAGAACTGAGATTCCATGTGAAAACAGTAGAAAATATTGCAATTTTTCTCTTTTTTTAATAAATGTCCTCCTAATGTGTTATGTAGTACCGATATGTATTTGCAGGGGGCGCAGTTGCTCCGCACACAGCCCCTTCAATATACTCTATAGCTGACCACTGGCGGTAGCTCTTATAATGATCCTGGTATTTGTCTTATGCCCCCCCCGCCTTGTTTACTGAATTCCTATTGTTGCTGGTATCCTAATTTTCGAAATGAGAGTGAAGCTAAGTCTATGGAAAGTTATTTTCAGAAGAATGTTTGACCCTACATTCATACCTATGCCCTTTTTGTCCGTATTCCATTTTTCAGAAAAGCACCACAGTCCATTTACCAGGGCCTACTATGGTAAACGTTCACATCTATGCGTTTTTCAGCTGATGCGTTTTTGGAAAGGGTCAGGGAATTTTTTTCCCTCGACAGATTGCATTTTGAATGTAATAGACTTCAATAGAGTCAAACCAGAAAAGTGATGCGTTTTGCATCCCTCCACCCCCCCTTTAAAAACACTGTATATAGCTGATTGCTAAGGAGTGGGCCGAAAAGTCGGCCTCCAAGTCCTAAACAACCGATTCGTGAAAAAAATGGTGTGGGGTCCCCTCTCTCCAAATACATACCAGGCATTCTGGTCTGGTATGGATTTGGAGGGAAATGCCAAAATGAAAAAAAAATGCAGTGGGGTTCCCCCAAAATCCACACCAGACCCTTATCCCGAGCATGCAGCCCAGCAGGTCAGGATGGAAGGGGACGCCCTACTGCTCCTGAAGCATACCAGGCCTGCCCCCCCACCCCAAAGCACCTTGTCCCCATGTTGATGGGGACAAAGGCCTCTTCCCCACAACCCTGGGCTGTGGCTGTGGGGGTCTGCGGGCGGGGGGGCTTATAGGAATCTGGAAGCCTCCTTTAACAAGGGGGCCCCAGATTCCCCCCCCCCCCCCCCCCAATGTGAATCAGTATGGGGTACATGTGTAAAAGTGAAAAGACAGTACAAGAGTTTGACTATTCCTTCATTAAAAAAAAAAAAAACAAAAAAAAAAACAATGTCTCCCCATGTAGATATATCGTCGCTGCCAGACCTGAAAAACAAAAAAATAATTTTTTTTTTTTTTTTTTTAATAAAGAAATTGTAAAACAAACTCTTGTACTGTCATTATTCACTTTTATATTCTTTAGGGTGAATAGGTAGTATCTGTGTACCCCATACTCATTCCCATGGGGGGATCTGGGGGCCCCCTTGTTAAAGGAGGCTTCCAGATTCCAATAAGCCCCCCCCCCCCCGCCCACAGACTCCCCCAACCACAGCCCAAAGCACCCATGTTGAGGGCATGTGGACTGGTACGTTCCAGGAGGGGGGGGGAGGGGGGGCGCTCGCTCGTCCCCTCCCTTTCCTGACCTGCTAGGCTGCATGCATGTATAAGGGTCTGGTATGGATTTTGGGGAAGACCCCACGCCATTTTTTATTTTTTTTGGCGTGGGGGTTCCCCTCCAAATCCACATCAGACCTGAAGAGCCTAGTATGGATTGGGGTGGGACCCCACGCCGTTTTTCCCCCGATTTTTTTTTTTTTTTTTTCTTCTTGCCAGACATTTTTCATATTACATTCAGCAGTCAGTGGAGAATCCCGCTGACAGCTGATGACTCATCAGGTTGTTAGAGACACGGTGGCCCACTCCTTAGCAACCAGCTATATACAGTGTTTTTAAAGGGAACAAAAAAAATGCAAAACGCATGAAAAATGCATGCAAAACCACAGGTTTAAAAATGCAAATCGCAAAACGTGCCTGAAAAAAACGCATCAACCACATCTGCATAGATGACCACGCAGACTTAAGGAGATGCTTGCTGTACATTTCTGACCCACATCAACCACCAGGCATGAAATAAGTGCCCTAATCATCTACAGTAGATCCATATAAATGTTCTGTGCCAATCAGCAGGCATAAAAAGAGTGCACCTCCCCCATAGCTCAGTGAATATGCCAATGTTGAAGACCTATTCCTCCTGTCTTGCCACTCTAAACACTGTATGCACCGGATTGTTGGTCCATCAGCAAAATGTTGCCGATGGTTTTCTGCTTTCCAAGCTCCACCCCCTTGTAGTTGTCATTGGAGGAAAAAAAAAGATAACACAGCTTCAGGCACAAGGAAAAGTTAAAAGAAACTTACCAAAACTTTAATCTGACCTCCGGCCTTCCCTTCAGTCTTGCACAGTTGTACCGGCTCCTCTCCTGGACTGAAATGGCTTAACCTGACTTCACTGCACACTGTGAGCTTCTCACAATGTGCATTAGAAGCTGCAGCAAGTCAGATACAGCCCCGCCTCCTGGCCATCCAGCATCATCTAGCTCCGAGCTGCATTGCAGTGTGAATGGGACACACAGAAAACAATTGTTTTCTGTGTGTCTTTGCGGTGACTGGCGTTTTGCACTTGCATGTGTCAATTCGCTCTAAAGAAAGTAACAGTTAGACCCCCTGTCAGGTTTTATTTCTGTGTGTGTATCCCCTTCCCCATGGAGATTCACCCTCTCTATTAGTCCCGGTGACCCTCGTCTCTGAGACAGGAAGTGATGGGAAATCTAAAAATTTTGAGTTGTCACCAGAACAGGAAAAGAGAAGGAATCTTCCAATGGGGGCATTTTTGTTCTGGTTACAACTTTTTTAAAGGATATTTACTCAATTTAGGCTTCATGTACACAGGACGTTTGAAAAGCTCTACAGAACGCTGGAACTTGACAGCTAGTAATCAACGTTTATGTGCGTTTTGTGGCGTCTACGTGCTCAGCATCATATCCAGAGTTTGTCTTTGGGAAATAGACATATGAGTGCTGCCAGCATTGCTGCAGAGGTTGAAGGGGTGCTCAGACTGTACGCCCAGGGCCGGCCCTACCATGGGACCCAATGGTACCATCGGTCCCTAGCGGCACTTTCAGAGGGGTGGCAAATTGCCACCTGGCCGCCAGCCCGTTCCACCCACTCCACTGCTTATCCCACTGTGAGGAGCCCGGCGTCGAGGTGACAGAAGTGTATAGAGCCATGACAGGTCCTCTTTATACTCCTATATACATGTATAGAGCCATGACAGCTCCTCTTTATACTCCTATATACATGTATAGAGCCATGACAGGTTCTCTTTATACTCCTATATACATGTATAGAGCCATGACAGCTCCTCTTTATACTCCTATATACATGTATAGAGCCATGACAGGTTCTCTTTATACTCCTGCATACATGTATAGAGCCATGACAGGTCCTCTTTATACTCCTATATACATGTATTGAGCCATGACAGGTCCTCTTTATACTCCTACATACATGTATAGAGCCATGACAGGTCCTCTTTATACTCCTACATACATGTATAGAGCCATGACAGGTCCTCTTTATACTCCTATATACATGTATTGAGCCATGACAGGTCCTCTTTATACTCCTACATACATGTATAGAGCCATGACAGGTCCTCTTTATACTCCTATATACATGTATAGAGCCATGACAGGTCCTCTTTATACTCCTACATACATGTATAGAGCCATGACAGGTCCTCTTTATACTCCTATATACATGTATTGAGCCATGACAGGTCCTCTTTATACTCCTACATACATGTATAGAGCCATGACGGGTCCTCTTTATACTCCTATATACATGTATTGAGCCATGACAGGTCCTCTTTATACTCCTATATACATGTATTGAGCCATGACAGGTCCTCTTTATACTCCTACATACATGTATAGAGCCATGACAGGTCCTCTTTATACTCCTTTACATGTATAGAGCCATGACAGGTCCTCTTTATACTCCTTTACATGTATAGAGCAATGACAGGTCCTCTTTATACTCCTTTACGTGTATAGAGCCATGACAGGTTCTCTTTCTACCCCTATATACACATATAGAGCCATGACCGGTCCTCTTTATACTTCTTTATACAGGTATAGAGCTATGATGGGTCCTCTTTAGTTATCATAATATAAAATAATGGATGTGGGGGCCTTTTGGTGGACGTGATTTTTGTTTTGGGGGGGGGGGGGGGGACAGCGTTTCATCCTTGGTCCCAGGCAGCACAATATCTTGGCCCAGCCCTGCATACGCCGCACACTGCATCAAATTTGTCTGCACGGCTGTCGTCCCAGAAGGAAGCCTCTTCTAAAGATGATGCACAAGAAAACCTGCAAACAGTTTGCTGAAGACAAGCAGACTAAGGACATGGATTACTGGAAGATTTCCCTTCGCTTGTCCCATCACCACAACAGGAAGTGAGAGTAAATCCCTACAAAATAAAAGAATCCCTTGGGGACCTCCAGACCACCAGAGTCTGTGTCCCCATTGAAAGATTTCCCCTCTATTCCTGTTCTGGGGACAACCCAAAATTTGGGATTTTCTTTTACTTTCACTTTCAATGATTACAGTCTACAGGACAAATAGAGAGGGTGAAGGAATCTCCCTAACGGGGCCATAGACAGCAAAAAAACTGACAGGGGTTCTAATCCCTCTCCAGTCTATCCAACACTAAAAGAAAACATTATGACTTTAGTTATACGTTAACCGGTTGCCGCCAAATCTACGTCATTTGACTTCAAGTGGTTGTACCGGGCAACCCGGTACCGTATTGTAGAGCTGGCGGTCGGCTCTCTTGCAATAGCAATTGGAGCGGCTAACTAGCCACTCAATTGCTTTTATAAGCAGCAGGAGGGGATACTACCACCCCTCCCCCTGCCTACCACCGCTCGTTCGGGCTCTCCTGTCCCAAGGGGAGACCCAAGCTACTAGCTGGCATGGTTTACGGCTGGCCGGAGACCCATACATAGCCAGAATCAGCTTTCATTGGGTCTCCGCTATGGTAACCCAGGAGCGAGGACCTGACATCACTTCCTGTTTACCTGGCTGTCATCGGCGCCATTTTTTGAAAATTGAAGGTATTCAAAAATATAGATTTTGGCGTTTTGAATGCTTTCAAGTGCAGAGGAGGGGTTTGGGGTGTTAGACCCCAGATCTCTCCATAAAGAGGACCTGTCACTGCCTATTACTGTCACAAGGGATGTTTACACTCAATGTGACAGCAATAAAAGTGATCCAAAAAAAAAAATAAAAGTAAAGCAACAGTGTAAAAATTAAAATAAATAAACAAATAAAAAAAAAGTTAAGCAACAGTGTAAAAACTAAAATAAATTACCAAAAAAAAAGTAAAGCAACAGTGTTAAAATAATTAAATTAACAAATTAAAAAAAAATGTAAAAGCAACTGTGTTAAAAAAAAAAAAAGAAATAATAATGATGAAAAAACCCATAAAAAAAACGCAGACAGTGATTGTCCCACACATGTGAGGTATTGCCAAGAACGTCGGCTTATGGGCAGTAATTCTAGCATCAGTCAGTGGTAACCTGTAAAAGCTTTTAAAGCATCGCCTATGGATAATAAAATGTATGTTGTTTGATGCTGTTGTGCAGGCGTGCGCAATTTTTAAGCATGACATGTTTGGTATCTATTTACTCAGTGTAACATTATCTTTTATATTTTACAAAAAATGTGGGTTCTGTTTTGTGTGTTATTTTTTTTTTTTTTTGCATTAAAATTTTGAAAAAGTGTATTTTTTTCTCAAAAAACAGTGTTGGAAAAACCGCTTCACAAATACCGTGTTACCTAAAAAAAAAAAAAAATAGCTAAACAAAAAAATGTATTCTCTAGGACCTCCTGCTTTAAAAAAAAATATATATATAATGTTTGGGGGGTTCTAAGTAATTTTCTAGCAAAAAAAAAATAAAATAAAACAGATTTTCACATGTAAACAAAAAGTGCCAGGTCTTCAAGTGGTGACTTGTGCACAGTAAGGACGACACGCAACAAAGTTGTGTAATCAGATGTTAGACATGTGCGATTCGGTTCGTAACAAATAGATATTCGTACATTCGGATCAATTCGAACATCCGAATAGCTGAAAGAACCAAAATACGAAAATTACGAAATTACGAATAAGCAAAATAACGAACATGCGAGAATACGAACTTACGAACGGACAAACTTACAAAAAATACGAAACTCTGTAACAGTAAAAGAAAGAAAATGACAAAAATAAAGAAAATAACGAACATGCGAAAATACGAACTTATGAATGGACAAACTTACGAAAAATACGAAACTCCGAAACAGTAAAAGTAAGAAAATTACATCTATAAGGAATGATTTGCATTTCGTATTTTCAATCCTTTGTTCGTAATTTCGTATGTTCGGATTTTCATTCGTGTGTTCGTAATTTTGTTTCTTTGTCTTTTCGTAATTTCGTTTGTTCATGTTCTCGAATCATTCTTTTGAATGGACAGTGTGAGTGTAAATCAATATGTATGTTCGTAATTTCGTATGTTTTCGCGTCTTACGAAATTACAAATCGCTACTAATCAACGGAAACGTAAAGAAACGAAACTAAACAAATTTTTTTTATGTTGTCCACATGTCTAAGATTGATAACGTAATCGCACGACTGCTGATCGTTTGTGTAGCACCATACTGCATGTGACACAAGAAAAGCGATTGATTGGAGAGATTTTAGTCACATGACTGTCTGATCACCGCCAGCGTAGCCCTCCCCCCTTTTATACGATATTCTCTCTATGGTACATTGGTGTTTATACATTGTAACTTTTTGACTGATGTGATTTGTTACATCTGAAATGCAATTTACCAAAAGAAGAAGAAAAAAAATCTTCAACTAAAGAACTAAAGTCCCATCATTCCCTGGAAAGTCTGTGTTCATATGCTGATGTGCGTGGGGGTGGGGGGTGCTGGTCACATGACTTGCAGGGTGTCAGTTAGCAGTTCTAACCAGTAGGGTGAGTCTTTGTAGCAGTGTGAGTGTTGCTTTGTGTTGTCATAGTCACAGCTGAGCTCAGAGGGAGAGATCCTCTGCTGCAGCTCAGATCACACCATGCTGCGTTCAGCACCGACCCCTCTCTACTACCTACTGCTGCTTCTACCTGCCCAGTGCCTGTCCCAGTCCACCTCCATCCCCTTCCTCCAGCCTGGGAATTGTTCCAGCAGCCAGTTCTACAATGTGGCCAAATATTCCTGCATCGCATGCAATCAAGGGATCCAGGCATCGGACGGTAAGTTATGGGGGAGGGGAGGGGGGGCATCAATCCACAATCTCATGTCTGTGGGGGTCAGGTACCCCCCCCCCCAAGAAACTCCACCCATTTCACCGTCTGGTTTGAAAACCTTTTTTTTTAAACGGGAAATAGAAAACCTTTTCTGATCACGATTTTTCTGCCGCGACGTGTCCGCCTGCGTCCCGTCGGGGCAGAATTTGTCGCCTGAGCGCTCACAGAGCACACATGCAGGTCGTATAGTTACCATGTTTGTGTTTGGATTGTTCATTTATCCTAAAATGTATCCAAACCCAAAACTTTTCTAGTGCAAGGGTTACGCTGGCCATACACTATACTATACAATATAATCGGCCGAAATTCAGTCATTTAAACAGTTCGTTTTGTTTTTCCGGCCAGTAAATGGGCACAAATCGGTAATCGTTTGGGACGGTTTTTTTTAGCTGAAAAAAACACGAAGGACAATTTTCGAAATTTTGTGCCGAACGAACGATAAATTGAAAAGGTTAATGTGTTTCCCGGCCAAACTGTTTGCACTAGGTAAAAAAAAAAAACGAACAAAAAACTGATTCATATATGTCCATTGAACGATTTATCGATGGCACTATCGTTTGCTCTCACGGCCGAATGTTCGTTTTTCGAAAAATGGGTTCGAACGATTTTCTTATAGTGTATGGCCAGCATTAGGCATGGGTTGAATTTCGAGAGAATTATTCCGATGAAAATCGTAAATTTAACCAGACACTGATAGAAGTCCCAAGACTGCTATATACTGCTGACGAGAAAAAGTATTTCGCAGTTTATATTTACTAAAATAAATGCATTTTCATGTTCTGTCGGAAACCAGATATAGTGAATGCAGGGTCCGGGGTTTAGGAACACTTTAATTGTTTTATTTATGTTTATTAAATTTAAAAACATTTTTACCAACATATTTATTTATTTATTTTCTTACATGTGCTGACCTAACTCTATTCATTGACAATTTTATATCTACTGTCCATATATTATCCTCTGCTGGGAAATGAGCACTCCACCCCAGCGCTGAAAAATAAGGGATCTGATCCCTGAGCCGCCATGCCCCCCTCCCCCCCAACACACACCGCTCTTCCATTGTTTGTATTTAAATTGCTTGAAAAGAATAAAGGATTAGAAAACAGGAAGTTCGAATAATTAGAAGAAAAGAGAATCTCACTGTGATTATTGTTGATTCCAGGTGTGAGATGTACGTGTCCGAGCGGCTCCGCAGTGACCACCTCCGGATCCCCCCAGGTCTCCTGTACCCAGTGCGGGGCGGTAAGTCATACAGGGATGGCGGATTATTCTGGGTAGTCACCATTCTACTGACATGTCCTTCCTAACCCAAAAGTGTCACCTCTAAAACTAACCTGATCTGACCTCCGGTCTCCCCCTCAGTCTTGCACAGTTGTACCGGCTCCTCTCCTGATCTGAAATGGCTTACTCTGATTTCACCGCACACTGTGAGCTTCTCACAATGTGCATTAGAAGCTGCAGCAAGTCAGATAGAGCCCCGCCTCATTTCCTGGCTGGGGAACGTCCAGCATCATTTAGATCAAAGGTCTCAAACTGGTGGCCCTCCAGCTGTTGCAAAACTACAAGTCCCATGAGGCATTGCAAAGCTGACAGTCACAAGCATGACTCCCACAGGCAGAGGCATGATGGGACTTGTAGTTTTGCAACAGCTGCAGGGCCGCCAGTTTGAGACCCCTGATGATAGATCAGGGATATGCAATTAGCGGACCTCCAGCTGTTGCAAAACTACAAGTCCCATCATGCCTCTGCCGCTGGGTGTCATGCTTGTGGTTGTCAGAGTCTTGCTATGCCTCATGGGAATTGTAGTTCTGCAACAGCTGGAGGTCCGCTAATTTCATATCCCTGATTTAGATCTTTCCTCGTCAGCCTGACTGACCTGGGCCCGCCCCTTTTTAATCATTGGATTTCCATATTGAACGCTCAGCATCACATGTGGGCAGTGCAGCTGTCCTAGGAACGCCCACTCCTCCAGACTGACACCCACCCATCAGAGCAGTGTTTTGCATAACTCCTCCCACTGCTTGCATTAGGACTGAGGGCTCTTAGCCGCTTCCCGACCGCCTCACGCAGATATACTGCGGCAGAAGGGCGCGTACAGGTAGATTAACGTACCTGTACGTTGCCCTTTAAGAGGCGGCTCGCGGGCGTGCGTCCGCCAGGAGCTCCGTGACCGTGATCGCGGGTCTCGCGGAATCGATGTCCACGGGCATACCCGCGATCGTCTCATGGTGAGGAAGAACGGGGAGATGCTAATGTAAACAAGCATCTCCCCCGTCCACTGTCACTGATCACAGCTCCCTGTCATCGGGAGCCCTTTTGGGTTGCGCTCCACTTTAAGATAAAGTACTGAGGCCGGGGGCTGGTATGTTTTTAGGAAGCTATGTACAGCACCCTGCCGGCCTCTCCCACCAGCCACGATCTGCCTACATTGCATAGAGAAGCACAGAGACACAGGGATGATGTCACTGGGTCTAAAACAAGGGATTCATCAAAACAGAAATGATTTATTTAAATATGTACTAAACAATTTGATTGGGGGAGGGGGTCAAAAAATAACCAAATGAAACTTATATTGATATTTGGGCAATAAAAAAAACACATTTCCCATGTTTTGTGTCTTCTGCAAGTACAGAAAAATACCGGCTGATCTACCAGAAATCCAATGATCTCTGAACTTCTTGCAGTGAGCTGACAACACTGTCATTGGGGCCTGAAATCCAAAGCGGTGTTATTAGCCATACCTGAGCTCTCCACTGCTGGGCTATAGAACACCTCCCTCTCTCCTCCTCCTCTCCATACGTTGGGGGGTGTTCTGTAGTCCGGCAGTCAGGGCTATTAAAGTTGCTTAATATTTCAGTGCAGCTGAGGCAGCGTTGTCAGCTTACTACAGGAAGTTTGGCGCTCACTGGATTTCTGACGGATCAAAGATTTTTCTGTATTTGTGATAAAAGAGAGAAATGTTTGTTTATTGCAGAGATGGACTGAATGTGTTTTTTTTTTTTTTTTACTAATTTATTTTGTTCAGAAAACAGAAATTCCGCCCAGCATTCAGATAATCGTATTTTTTTTTCTGATTGTTTGAAAAAATATGCTGAGAAATCAGGATTTCCAGAAAGCTGACTGCGCAGAAATACTGAAATCTGATTGGTTGCCATAGATGAGGGCCGTATATCATGTTGTTAATTTCAGAAGCTCCTTATGGGTGTCGGTAAAATGACTAATCTCGTTTTTCTGTCCCAACAGGGACAGAAGGTTTCCCTCGACCAGAGAGTCTGTCTGAATTGTACCGCAAATACGTGTGCGTGTGGAAGCGGAGCTGTGAGCGGTAAGGAGACGAGTCATGTGAATGGTAATGAGAGGCAATAATAAAGAGTGTAAGCTCCTCTGCTGCAGAGACTGAGGTGACTGGCTCAGTGTACAGCACTTCGGTATGTTTCAGAGCTATTTAAATGTATAATAATAAAAGTGTGTGACACTGGTGGGACATTAGAGTGTAAGCTCCTCTGGTGCGGAGACTCATGTGACGTGTTCAGTGTTCTCCGTACAGCACTGCGGTATATGTCAGAGCTAATTAAATGTATAATAATAATATTGTGTTTCTGTGGTAGGCCATTAGAGTGCAAGCTCCTCTGGTGCAGAGACTGATGTGACGTGTTCAGTGTTCTCTGTACAGCCCCATGGTATATGTCAGAGCTATATAAACATATAAGAATAATAGTGTGACTGTTGTGGACATTGGAGTGTAAGCTCCTCTGGCACAAAGACTGATCTGACTGGCTCAGTGCTCTCAGTACAGCACTATAGAGTGTAAATTTTTTTTATTAAAAAATCATACAAACATACAGTTCATTAATAAAAACATATTTACACAAAAATAAACAACAACTAAACAAAAACAAGCGTGCTTACATTAGCAAATAAAGAAAACCGTTTCCTGACAAGATAACATAGAAAGAAACATATTTTAATGACGACTACAAACCCCGAACCTCAACTTAAACACAATCCAGGCTAAGAAACATGTTGAGATTTAATCGCCATCAGGATGCGATTCCAAACCCCCCCCCCCCATTAACCCCTCCCCCCGACTTCCACATCATTCTCCCCGACTTCTATATCATTCACCTTGCATTCTGCACCAGCCACCTTCATGCCCTTCCCACCTCCCCCTCCACCATCATCCAATCCATCCCTCACTCCATCCGCACTTCTGCTACGCCGAGGAGGGGTTGGCACCACCATACATTCTGGTCCAGCACCCTCCGCTGCCTTCACTACACTAGGAGAAATAATAGGTGCAGACACAGACTTGACAACCACACTTTCTGACACTGACTGGGAAACCACAGACTGGGGGGACACTGACACCACAGAGGGCCTCACAGACACAGATTCTGATGGGACAGAGACACTAGGATCCCCTGGTTCAACCTCTGCCAACCCAGACCCCTCTTTATCCAGATGGAAGAATTCCCCCACTAGCTCTGGCTTATCGTGCAAAGCCTCAGGGCACCGGCTATAAGGGTGACCAACCTTATCACATAGGTTATATTTAATGATGTTACAGTCCCTCGCCAGATGCCCCAGTTCCTGACACAAAGAACACTTCTGTTCTGGACATTTGGAGGAGAAATGTCCCTTGACTCCACATTTATGTCACAGCTTAGGTTGACCAGGGTAGAAGACGGTAATCCTATCTCTACCAATAAAGGCAGAGGAGGTCAAATGCTGGACCACATTCCCACAAACACTCAACCTCATTGACACCGACCACCCACCCACCTAGATTCCTCCATCATCCTCAATCTTTTTTAGGGGACACAACGTCCACCAAACCTCCTCAACCAGACCCATAAATCCTCAGGGGGTATAGACTCATTCCTTGTCAGGATAGTCACATTCTTAATCAAGTGCTGACGTGAGACAACTTTGGGGACAAGCCCCTTCCAGTCCGGCTGGTCCCAATATACATGCTCAAACCGCTCCCAAAACAGATCCAGCGACTCTGGAAGCACAAGGGATAAATCATATTCATAGGAACCAGCCGGACTGATAAGCACATAAATATCCTCTGCCTTAAATCCCATGGCTAGGATCTTATCCACAACCACCCACCTGATAGGTGGAATACCTCCTCCTTCCCACCTGAGCTGTACCACATTCCTGCGTTTAATAGCAGAAGGTGCGTTAGGTGAAAATGGCACAACTGGCTCCCTTCCACCAGCAGCAGCATGACTTTGTCCCGACACAGCCTTAGCATAGTTCATAACTGGGACAGATGACACATTAACTGGCTGCATAGGAACCTCTGAAATCTGGTTTGTCATGCGACATTCCTGCTCTGCATTTTCAATGTTCATGTGACATTCCTGCTAAGCACTGTTAATGTCCATGTGGGACTCCTCACAGCCAGCAGAAACTTCTCTGTCTGGATACATGCCTGCATTCCCATGATATTCATCTGATGGGTTGATGCCACTCAAGGGAGATTCCATTTCCACAATGGCCTGCAGCAATCCGCCATTTTCCTCAACCTCCTCCTGAGATGACCCAGGCTGCTGGAGAGAGAGGGGGGCAGATACTGACTCAGGTGCAACAGATCCTGAGACAAGGGGTAGTACTGGGGCCACTATGTGAAGCCACTTCCTTACCCCCATCCATACTGTCGCCATTACTGCAGCATCCACCCTCTGGCTGGTACTGGCACAGGCACTCCCTTTCATCTGTTGGAATCTCTCCTCATTCTCACACTTTTCTCTGAACACACCGCTGCTCTCCTTCAGAGAAGCAACCAACTTCTCCTGCTTTTTCAATGCCTCTTCCAGAGACTTCAGCTTGGAGACTTCCCTCTTACTGTTTCCAGACTTACTTTGCAGGGATTTCTTTTTCCTGAGATCTTCTGTCATGACAGAAAGTTTCTGTTCCTCTTTAGCAATGCAGCGAAGTCTGTTCACCACTTTATCCTGGAGGACTGGTAAGGACTCCTCTTGCATAGGGACAGGCCCAGGATCCATTGCAGCTTGAGCACATGGAGTAGGCCTCAGTGCCTCTGGAGAGCCTCCGCCTTCGTCTTCCCCAATATGGTCCATGCTTGCCTGCGAAAAGCCTGCATGAGAGGCCCCAGGCTTTGCTGCTTCTCTCAGCTGAGATCACAGGAGAGTGAGCCAACAGCACCCTGCAGAACAGCACCACCTGGTGGAGAAGCTCCTCTGGTGCAGAGACTGATGTGACTGGCTCAGTGTTCTCTGTACAGCACTGCAGTATATATCAGAGCTATTGAAATGTTTAATATTAATATTGTGTGGCTGTGGTAGGCCATAAGAGTGTAAGCTCCTCTGGTGCAGAGATATGACGGGTTCAGTGTTCTCTGTACAGCACTGTGGTATATGTTAGAGCTATATAAATGAATAATAATACATTGGGGGGACATTAGAGTGTAAGCTCCTCTGGTACAGAGATGATGTGGCTGGTTCGGTGTTCTCTGTACAGGACTGCGGTATATGTGGATTATTAACTTCATATTTTTTGTGTATTTTAGAAGAAGATTATATGACTCTCTCTTCCACATGTGTAACGTGTGCACGAGACACAATGCCAAACGGTGCCGGAGATCAGTAAGTAAAATCTCACAATGTACACAATCAGAGGATACAGTTTATCAACTATCCTGCTGTTGAAACAATTTACCGTCTTTTTTTATTTTATAACAATTATGGGTTATCGGCAATCAGTTGTCTATTGGTATTCGCGGTACATGAAAATTTTTCCGCACAGTGGGGGAGGGGAGGTCTCATGTACAATACAACTCTTTAGTTTGATCTCCTGTATGTATTTTCGCTGATTATCTCTGCGCTATTACAATGTATCGTTGTGTGTTCCAGGTGTGTTCTGTGCCCGCCCACTTACAGCCCCACCTGCACCTGTCCGACAGCCAATCAGGTAACAGGGTTCACCCAGCAGTGACCCCCTTTTTTTTTCCATTGGTTCTCCATAATAACTTTTTATATTCTTTTTTCTTTGCAGATTGGCGGTGTTTGTGTCTCATCCCCACAGGTAATTCCCATCGGTGACAACTAACTGTACATGTAGACGATGAGGTCATAATACTAGAAGACTCCGCCCCCTTGTCCAGTTTATATCAAATTTACTAGGCATTATTTAGTACAGTGGTTTCCAAACTGCGGCCCTTTGCTTGCCTTTATCTGGCCCTTGGGGCACTATTCCTCCCACTGATACGAGGCACCATTTCTGAAACTGACACCAACAATGAGGCACCATTTGTGAAACTGACACCAACAATGGGGCACCATTCCATTGATATCACTGATGGGGTACTATTCCTCCCCCTTATACCAAATGTGGCAATGTTTATTTGCACTGATGCCAGGAAAATTTCCACTCCCACTAGCAACCGTTCGGCCCCCCTAAAGTTTGAAGGACAATAAACTGGCCCTTTGTTTAGAAGGTTTGGAGACCCCTGATTTAGTAGATCACATGTACTGAGGGGAATGTGAGTATTTATGTAGTGCCAACAACTTACACAGCGTTTTATATATATTGTACATTCATGTCAGTCAATGCGCTCAAGGAGCTTACATTCTAAGGTTCCTAACTCACATATATACACATACTAGGGCCACTTTAGATAGGAGTCAGTTAACTCAGCATATGGGGGAAAACTCACATAGGCACAAGGGGAGCATGCAAACTCCATGCATATAATGTCCTGCTTAAGATCTGAGCCTGGGACCCCAGACAGAAATGCTAACCGCTAAGCCAGTGTGCTACCCTATAAATATTTAAATAGAGAATGACCATTTTACCCATGAACTGACTCAGTTGACACAAAAGGTTGGATTTACTAAAACTGGAGAGTGCAAAATCTGATGAAACTCTGCATAGAAACCAGTCAGCTTCCAGGACCCTTTTTTTTTTTTGTCTCCAACAGAATCGGATCGCATGAGTGTTCACACCCATGCGATCTGATTCCTGTCCGAATTGACAGTTCGGACTGCGATATGCGAACCGATCTGGGGGTGTCATTAACTTTGTATTGATACTCTCAGCAATTCGCATAGGGCAGTGTGAACTGCCTGTGAGCCAGGTGCGATGCGGGAACCCACAGTGGATTCGCAGGGTTCCCGCATCGCACCAATGTGTACCGAGGCTGAAGGCGGGTTTGAGAAGATTTCAAATCTGCAGCACAGTGGTGTAGTGGATAGCACTTTCACCTAGCAGCAAAAAGGTTCGAATCCCAACCACGACACTACCTGCCTGGAGTTTGCATGTTCTCCCTGTGCCTGCGTGGGTTTCCTCCGGGTACTCCGGTTTCCTTCCACACTCTAAAGACATGCTGGGAGGTTAATTGGATCCTGTCTAAATTGTCCCCAGTACATATATGAATGTGTGTTAGGGACCTTAGATTGTAAGCTCCTTGAGGGCAGGGACCGACGTGAATGTACAATATATATGTAAAGCTCTGCGTAAATTGACAGCGCTATATAAGTAACTTAAATAAATAAAATAAAAATAAATAGTGCGAGTTTGGGGGCGATTTGAAAGACATAGTTACATAGTTACATAGTAGGCGAGGTTGAAAAAAGACACAAGTCCATCAAGTCCAACCTATGTGTGTGATTCGTGCGGCTTTGTGCACAGATGTCTATTGAAATCGCCCCCCGAATTCGCCAAAAGTAGTGCAGGAACAGGTGGGACGGTGCTGTTGCCGGCAATAGGATGCGATTTGATTTGATCGCCCCGATGTGAACCGGAGTTTATTTTTCAAAGCTTAATTAAAGAATCTGAAGTTAGAAGCTGATTGGCTACCATGCACAGGTGCACCAGATTTTGCACTTTTCAGTTTTAGTAAATCATCCCCAGTTGCCTACTATTCTACTCTTAATATTGATTGTGGCGCCTGTCTTCTGCACCTGGCTGCCCAGTCCCTGAATCCGTGTTGTCGGTATCTTGATAAATGGGAAGGACCTGAATGTGAATCGGCCAAAGAAGTAGCCAATGTGTTCCCTGGTTCTGGCACCACTCAGAGAGAGAGGCTGCGCCACACAGAATCATGTAACAGGAGGCTGCAGTCCCGCCTAAGAGGACTGCTGAAAACTGCAGAATCTAACTACAGAAGTCAGATTACAGGAAGGGGACTTTCTGATATTCACACAGCCGCAGGGCTTACCGCATTCCTTTAACAGTTCACAGAATGAGTTTATTTTTTTGTTGGGAGCTGCTTATTATACAGTATAAATGATGAATTAGAATCTGCTCAGATGTCACCATCAGTCAGTTGTATGAGGCGGTCTGATGATCGCTCTCTTTGAATTCTTGTGTACATGACGCTATTATTTCTCACGCAGAGTGCGCTGACCTCGGTGACGTACTGGGAATCCTTGTATCTCTTCTCCAGTTATGACGTGTGTCAGGTAAGCTATAATTATACGACATTCAGTTGATTGCAATGTCCTAAGGTGGCAATCAAACACCTTAAATATAAATGTGCCACATCCGACATGATCTGAAAATATTGTAATTGGGAAAAATGGACTTTGTAGATTATGTAGGATGTGGCACATTTTATATTCAAGGTGTTTGATTGCCACCTTAGGGCATTGCAATCAACTGAAATTCGTATATACCCGGTGGAAGCACCTCTTCTCTGTCCACTCTTTTGAGCCTACACAGCCCATTTTTCCCAATTACAATATTTGAAGCTATAATTATAGCAGATATACAGCTGGAGGGTCGGAGCCGATACTTGTATTCAGTATAAAGCTGCCCATACAGCAGGGAAAATAATTATTTCATCCCCTGCAGATTTTGTACGTTTGCCCACTTACATAGAAATTAATGGTCTATAATTTTTTATCATAGGTGTATTTTAAATGATAGAGACAGAATAGCAACCAAAAATCCAGAAAAAACACATAATACAAATGTTATAAATTGGGTTGCAGTTCAGTGAGTACAATAGGTATTTGATCCTCAAGCAAAACATGACTTGGTACTTGGTGTAGAAACCCATGTTAGCAAGCATAGAGTTAAGACGTTTCTTGTAGTTGGTGACCAGGTTTGCACACATCTCAGGAGGGATTTTGGTCCACTCTTCTTTACAGATCTTCTCTAAATCCTTAAGGTTTCTTGGCTGTCACTTGGCAACTCGAAGTTTCAGCTCCCATCATAAATGTTCTATAGGATTAGGCTCTGGAGACTGGCTAGGCCACTCCATGACCTTAATGTTCTTCTTCTTGAGCCACTTCTTTGCTGCCTTGGCGGTATGTTTTAGGTCATTGTCATGCTGGAAGACCCATTCATGACCCATCTTTATTGTGCTGAGGGAAGAAGGTTCTAATCCAAGATTTTACAATACATGGGCCCTGTTTATTGGCCCCTCAATGTGGCAAAGTCGGCCTGTACTTTAGCAGAGAAACAGCCCCAAAGCATCATGTTTCCACCTCCATGCTTGACTGTAGGGATGGTGTTCTTAGGGTCATAATCAGCATTTTTCTTCCTCCAAACACGGCGACTTGAGTTAATGCCAAAGAGCTCAATTTTAGTCTCATCTGACCACAGCACTTTCTCCCAATCCTTCCTTGAATCATTTAGATGTTCATTGGCAAACTTCAGAGACCAAAATTAAGCTCTTTTGCATTAACTCGACTCGCCGTGTTTGGAGGAACAAAAATGCTGGATTCAGTGGATTTTGAAGTCAAAATGTATTTTAATTGTTTTTTCTTTTCATTTAACAATATTGCTATCACAAGAGGCCCCCTATGTGATAACTTGGGGCAGGTGACAGGTTCTCTTTAAAAAGATATCAGAGGACTATTAGACCCTCAAAGTCTCTCCTGCCCTCCACTGCAGCTAATCCAGCCCGGATTGGGCTGGATTAGCTGCTTTTTCTGGCTATTGCAGCTGCGACAGATCTGTAACTGAAAGCAATGAAATCCTCTTCACTTCCGACTTCATTGGTTGTAGAGCAGATAGGGGAATGGATGTTCCTCTGTCTTCTTTGTGTGAAATGATCCCAGCTCTTTATTGCAGTCCTTTATTGCAGGGGGGGAGGGTGTCCAATGGGCGGGGGGTTGAACTTTCTCAGTACCGTAATAGTGATCTTGTAGCTGTAAAGCCACCCAGATCACTTTTACTAAACAGCCAATCTCTGGCTGCAAAGGATGACGCCAAGCTCATGGCTGCAGTTGGTGTCATCCTTTACAGCCTTTTGTTATGTTCAGCCATTCATTTTTGTGAATACCCCATGTGTTTGACATTTTGTATTTCTTGCACTTTACACATTTTTAAATGTATGTCAATATGGGCAGCTATTCCATCATTTCTCTCTCCCCCCCATCTGTAGGGAAGGGACAACTTCACCGCCTGTCAGGCCCTCACCAACATGGTCATCATGAACGCCTTTTCTTCCACCAGCACGGCCTACAACCTATACAGCAGCATAGGGTAAGTAATCCCGACCAGCCCCTCCTGCAGACTCTTCCCTTGTGATCTGCTACAAAGTCACAATGTACAGTCTGATCACTGGTGGGGAGGGGAGACTGAGGAAATGCTTCCTCCTGCCTGCAGCAGACTGATGACATCATCTCAGCCTAAGCGAAGTCACTGACTGGAGCTCAGGGATGGCTGTTTAATGATAAAAGGTGGAACTTTTCTGAGAAATGATACTGTCAATGTATATTGTGACCTGTCAGGGATTTATTCATGGGGACTCATTACTGAAAGGTCAATTTTATTAATATTGCAGTTCGAATGATGTTCTCCCTGCACTGATCTACAGCACTGTGAGCCAGCTGGGGGCCACAGCACCATCTAACCTGTCCTTCCAGAAGAACGCTCAGGTAGGGACAGTCCTAAGCTCAGTCTGCACCTGTGTGGTATGTGTGGTATGATTGTGATATAGGGATAAACTCAGAATGAACAGGCTGCATGCAATATGATCCTAGTAGCTTACAACTGCCCTCTGTACATGGGCATGTTTCCTGCAGCCTCCCTCCTTTCCTTGTTAAGATAGTTGTTAAAACAGGGAGCGTAATTTAAACTGTGGAAACCCAACTCTGGGGTATTAATCCCTCGTCCAGCTCTTTAAGGTCTGGTCCCCCATGGTGCTTTGCACTAGTGTGCTGGAAAATGTGCCTTTTCCCTTACAAATAAATGCAAGGCAGTACCATAGTGCATTGCAGTCCTATTTCCATTGAGTAGCACTCCAATACATTAGTACAGCGCACTTCTGCACACCTGGGCTGTATTGCACTGCACAGCACTGATAAGAACAGTCTGGCATTGCAGTGCATTACAAAAAATCTGCCAATTTAGGTGTTTTGCAGACCATTCGAAATAAATGGGCGTCTTAACGCAATACTCTTCTTCCTTTTTTTTTTTTTTTTTTTTTTTTTTTTTTTTTTATGTGTGTCCCTACACATGCCAGTGGCAGCAGTTGGAGGTTTTGGAGAAGCCATGAATGGAGAGGATCATCATGTGATCTCATACAAATCTTATCCCAATTGTCTCTTAGACCTGTAATAAAAAAAAAAAAAAAACAAGTCTTAATAATCTATCTCGCTGTATCCCATGACAGATCCAGTTCCAGTTGGCGAAATACGACCTCCGCGGAAATTTCCTCGGCTGGCAGACCCTTAAAGGAGGAACTTTACAGGTGAGTCTGATCTGTGTGTGTGTAGGAACCCTCGAATCGGCCTCTGGAATTGCCCTAATCTTATTGTAAACACCAGTAATGCACAGTGCACCTCCTAGCAACCTCAGGAGAGAAGCCATGCTTTCAAGGAAATCTGAAGTCTTTGTTCTGTTCGGCCCCACCCCCACTGATTTCCAGAATGAAAGAACGTTTTAGGAAATGGGAAAAGACTAATTTATTCAAATGTCTTATTTATTACAACAAATAGGCCACACCCATTTTGTCTGCTCCAGATCTCGGCTCTCAGCCCGCGATGCACCTAAACAGAATGTTTTTGTATAATGGTTACATTAGCAAACCTGTCTGGGATGCCATGCTTCGCTGGTATGCCGATTTTTGGGTGCATAAAACATAGCTCCCAACCGTCCCTGATTTCGAGGGACTGTCCTTGATTTGGAGCAATGTCCCTCTGTCCCTCATTCCTCCTCATTTGTCCCTCATTCTGGTCTGATCTATATAGTTGTATAAAAATTGCAATTTTTATCTTTCAAAAAGTGTTGCCCAGTGCTAAACCTCTAAATTCTAAATTGCTGCATTTGTAAATTTTAAAAGCTAATATAAAGGAATAGTAGTGGTAAAAAAAAGCCCTTGTGGATTTAATTAACCTTTTGTTTTTGGTTAATGCTCCTTTAAGGGGGTGTGGCAGGGGGCGTGTCCTATGCCTACATACGTTTGCTAGTAGGTGTCCCTCATTCCCATCTCAAAATGTTGGGAGGTATGTAAAGAGGATTCCGCCTTTAAGACAATAAAAAAAAAATTGTGCCAGTTGTATAGTCAGTAATTCTCAGCACAGCAACACTGGGAGAGGGAGGAGCAGCATTGTCAGCCAATCAGGGCTCAGTTGCTGTGCACAGCGCAGTCATTTGTCACTAGGAATGTGCTGCTTTGCACAGCGCAGTCATTTGTCACTAGGAATGTGCCTACAGGAGAACAGAGCAGAGGGATAACCCCATCAGTGTGCTGGTTCTCCTCCTTTGCCCAACCACAGGCTGGGATGGTGACCAAGCTTTAAGGCTAGGTTCACACTGAATGCAGCATTGAAATCGTGCGACTTCACTTGAAATTGCATGATTTCCAAGCCACATGTGAGTGCGACTTTAGGTGAGACTTGGCTGACATGTGGGCGACTTCATGCACACAAGTCTATGTAAGTCGTACTTGAAATGGGCAAAAGTAATGCAGGGACTACTTTTTCAAATTGTTGCGGCAGCGCAAAGTCGGTGTTGCACCGATTTGAACAGTTTCCGACAACAGGGTGCAACTTGGCATGCCAAGTGTGAACCGGTGTGAACAGGGGGCTAATGCTTAACTGCAGTCGTGGAAAGAAATGAGGCCACAGACCTGGCTGTACTATCCGGCAGGGTTCCTGTATTACGAGATCTTTATAACAAAATTACAATTTTTGCGGGAAGTGAATTATTCCCATATGTTGAATTCATCGGTGTATTTAGTGGTTTTCCTGGGGTCCCACTGTGACATTATTTGTACTGAACTGTAACAGTGAAGTGGCAGTATATTATTACTCCCTGACCCGGGTTGGGATAATGATGTGTGTTTGCTGTCTCTTTATGATATATAACCATATATATATATATATATATATATATAATATACATATACTGTTTATTGCAGATGTGTCCTAATACGCAGAGCACGTGGGATGCAGCATTTAAATTCGGTACCTACTACAGTCTGTCAGTAAGTGACCATTTTATTGAATTTCTTCATTTTTTACAGTGATGTCATCTCTCACTTTCTGTTATCCTTCTTCTTCTTCTTTTTTTTTTTTTTTTTTAACATTGGGATAGTATACCTATGCAGGTTTTGGTGAGATGGAACTAAGGCCTCTTCCAGATGGGTGGCAAAGGAGCAATATACCCTGTTTCCCTGAAAATAAGACCTAGTGTGATTGTCTGTGATGGCGGCAATATAAGCCCTACCCCCCAAATAAGCCCTACCCTGAAAATAAGACCTACAAGGACTTTAACTAGGGCTTATTTGGAGGGTAGGGCTTGTATTGCAGCTATCACCGACAATCACGCTAGATCTTATTTTCGGGGAAACAGGGTATATATATATAGGTGGTTAATCAGTGTTTTTGCCACCCCGACCACCCACCTAAAACCTAACATGGCAGCTGAAGGGGTTGCAGCCCCAATGCTTTGCTTCACAGCAAATTAAAAGTGATACTAAAGGATATTATTTTTTTTTTCATGAAAATAAAAAAGATGTTATACGTACCTGCTCTGTGCAACGATATTGCACAGAGAGGTCCCTTACCTCTGGCAGCCAGAAAGGTGATATTGAGGACAAGTTCCTTGAATGAGAGTGGCTTGCCAGGCTCTGACCCGAGCTGAGCGAAGAAGTCGAGGACCAGAGGGAGGTCCCACTTGGGGAATCTCAGCTTTCTTCGAGGGCCGGAGTCTGACTGCCCCCTTGAAGAATTGGTGAACAAGTTTATGCTTGGCCCATGAGCTCTACCACCTTTTTTTCTTTTAAATGGGCTTCCTGCGGTGTTCTGCCATAATGTGCACTGCATATTAGCACATTATGGCAGACTTACCTTTTCAAAACGGAGCCCTCCAGTGCTGAGCTGTCACCTCTGCAGGCGCTCTCGTCTTCACCTGATATTTCTTCTGGGTTTGCGCTCTACAGCTGTTTGAATGTCTGGGCCGTGAAGACATCTTTCCACTCGTGGGCATGGGAGTCATCATTGCCGCATTGGTGCTCTCTACATTCAGGGAACACTGACTGTGCACACATGTGCAATGACGTCATTGGCTAGAACTAATGTGACGCTCTCCTAAATGGCGCATGTTTGGGAGATATTCACTGTATCTACAGGTAAGACTTATAAGCTTACCTGTAGGTACAAATTTAAAAATAGGCTTTACAACCACTTTAATGTTGTCTTTTTTTAATAATTGATTAAACATATAACAATTCTTTTTCTCTATCAATACAAATGTGGCCATCATAATGTGTCGCCCTACAAATAAAATAAATGCAAGAATAAATAAAAAATATGAATTCCCACAGTGCAAATTTTTTTTTTTTTTTTTTACATATTTTATTTTTTAATTTTCAGCTTTTTTTTTTTATTATTTTACATTTATTCTTGAATTTATCATGTGTAGCACTACACTTTGTGGTACTAATGTTGGTATACTTTGTATCGGGGTATAGTGTTGGCTGCTGTTATGGAGAAGCTTTTTTTCACCCAAGCGTGAATTTTTCACTATTCATTTTGGCCTCCATAATGCTGAGCTCTAACAAAGGCCAAGCAGTGCAGGTTCAGTCTCCCCCCCGCCGTCCTCTATGTTGGTGACACATTAACTAAGATGGAATGTTACTCCACACACCAAGGATCGAATGTGTTACCTTTTTAATGTTACTTCCCTCCAAAAAAATAAATAAATAAATGCCGTGTTTTATTCCACATTTAGTTTGGCTCGTTGTGGGTCCCTTTTAGAACTTATAATTGATCTTGTGACTTGTTGTTCGGACTTCGGTTGGCCTCTTGTGCTTTTCCTGGTTGTGTTTTCAGTGAAATGTAAAAGGTGAAATAAGAACCGTGTTGTGTTTTTATGTCGTTACCAACAGACCCCAGCAAAAACAGTGGCATGGTGAATTTTGTTTAAATACAACGCTAAGTCTTATATCATCAGGGTAATGTAGGCCCATGAATGGCTGGAGTTGGGATCCTTCTTCGAAACTACATTTTCCTGACGGCTCTTGGCGACTGTAATCCAGTGACTGTTAGGCAAGATTAATTGGCAGCGCCTTCTTGTGGACAAATAAAGTTCCGCACTTCAGTAACATTGCCCAGTTTTACAGTAATGTTTGCTATGTATAGCAGCCCTTAAACTTTCTACTCTACATTTTGCAAGTGGAAAATTATTGCTGGTGAGTGTGGAGCTGCCCCAGAGGGGGGGGGGATGCACCGTCGGCAGGTGGGGTTGAATGGGAGCCGTTCTCCCAGCCAGGGGAAGAGATGGCCGGATCATCAGAGAGCGGGGATTACCCTCTGTAACAGCTTTCATTTCAATTGCCCGGTGTTCCCGGTGCTCATCGTTACACAGTCCCGCCCCCTGGCCTGGCACCTTTGATAGACAGAACAACGATCCAATGCCGGCACGCCATCAAAGGCGCCGGGCCAGGAGGTGAGACTGTGACGGTGAGCTCTGGGAACACCGGGCAATTCAAATGAAAGCTGTTACAGCGGGCAATCCCCGCTCTCTGATGATCCGGCCAGCTCGTATCTTCCTCTGCACAGGTGAGGCTGCACTGATGGGCACAGATCACGTTGTATTGCTGGGCACAGGTCATGCTGTATTGCTGGGCACAGGTCATGCTGTATTGCTGGGCACAGGTCACGCTGTATTGCTGGGCACAGGTCACGCTGTATTGATGGGCACAGGTGAGGCTGCACTGATGGGCACAGGTGAGGCTGCACTGATGGGCACTAGTTACGCTGCATTGATGGGCACAGGTCAGGCTGCATTGGTGGGCACTGGTCATGCTGCATTGATGGGCACTGGTCATGCTGCATTGATGGGCACTGGTCAGGCTGCATTGATGGGCACAGGTCAGGCACCATTGATGGGCACAGGTGAGACTGCACTGATGGGCACTGATAAAGTTGTTGTTAATATTTTTTTTTGTAACCTAATTCTGCATAAAACATTTAAGTGTCATTTCATGAGATAATTTATGAGGGCGTGTTTAGGGGTGGGATTAGGGGTGGGGCATGGTAGGGGTTGGGTGGGGCAACTGGTGGCGAGTAACCCTTAAGGCCTGGCTAGTAGCTCAGGACTTGACATTTTGAGCCCTGATATATGTAAATAGAAGATTGTTTATCTGCCACGAAAGTCTGTTGCAATTGAAATTCCTCCCACATAAAGATCCAGCCATTGCCCCATAATACTGTCATTCTGTGATTTCAGTGTTCGCTGGCCGTGTCCAACCTCTTTCAAGCAGTGCCAGAGCCTGTATTCTACGAGCTCTTCCTCCTTTACACCAGTACCAGCGGTGCCAGCATGCTGTGGCCAATACCGGTGTGGAATGCCAACATCCAGGGTGGCTCAGGTAGGTTATAGTCACTATTATTCCAAGATTTGAGAACGGTGATGATGACTCATTTGAAGGAGCTCTATGGAAAGTTTTGATATATTTATTTGACTGAATAATATATATATTATAATATATAATAGCAACAGATCTCAATCCAGGTCAGGGCCACTGATAAAGCAGTGCAACCGGCCCCTCATCAGATCAACAGGGGGCCCCATGCATCTGACAAGCAGGAGGACCAGCTGTACTACCTTATTGCTGGAACCAATCCCCCTGTGGCTCCTCCTACAGCTTCTCCTCCACTTCCTCCCATTAGCGGTGCTGTAGGAGGAGCCACAGGGGGATTGGGTCCAGTATCTGCTCCACCCTCTACTCCAATCACCACTCCCCCCCCTTCCCAGGGCTCCATCCCCCCCCCACACAGTGCTGCTGGCTTCTCCTCCTGACCCTCCCACCAGCTGCACTGCAGCCCCTGTTTGCCCCTCCACCCCCCTTGCCGCAGCACTGACAGCTTCTCCTTCCCTCCCTACTTCCAGCTTTACTATTATTATCATTATTATACAGGATTTATGTGCTATGCTTCAGTTTGTGAATGAACAAGGAGCCTCTGTACAGAGAGGGACTGAGGAACCCATGTCCTCAGTCCCTTTCTATGTCTCAAAAGTGAGACATCAAGGGTTTGTTTAGACCCCCGATATTTCAAGCCCCCACAACAGGGCTGTTAAAAAATGTAAAAAGAAAAAAAGAATAGTGAAAAATTAATTAAAAAAAGCCAATTAAGGGCTCTGTGATGGACTTCCCGTACTCAAGATGAGTCTGTCCACCATAAATGCTTCCTTTGTCTGGAACCAGCATGATCCAAGATCCCTCAGAGCACCCAGTCATTAGCCGTAACTCAATGTAGGGTGAAAACAGACTATTTATTCAAACACTTGTACAGAGGTATACACTCAGGGAACAACGACCCCCCCCCCCCCCCCGCCTTTGATTCAGGGTTGGGTAAACTGTCCAATCAGCAATAAGGGACACACAGGTATTCAAAGATTTGAACAATTGACCACCCTATCAGCAGGGAGAGCTGTTGGAGGAATTTCCCCCTCCCCTCTCCTCCCTGCCCCTGGTTTACATGCTAGGAACACAAATACAAATATCCATCCCATAATACATTTCTCTCAAGGCAGACAGACACAATAGAACAATGGAATACAGCCACACCTTAAATGATCTTAGTAAAGATTCCATAACAGCATGAGACAATATACTCTATATTTATATAGTAGCAGGGAGATTTCCCCATCAGAATTCACAGTTCTGCCAATTGTCACAGCCATTGCAAAACAACATATTGGTGTCACCCTCCCAGAGATATTCTTCATTTTAGAAAGTAAGCAACTCATTAAAAGAGGGGCCGAGACACAAATTACTGCAGGGAAATCTCACCATTGTGGGAGGGGCAGAGACACAAACTACAGCAGGGAAATCTCACCATTGTGGGGGGGGGGGGGGCAGAGACACAAACTACTGCAGGAAATCTCACCATTGTGGGAGGGGCAGAGACACAACAGACTGGAGGAAATCTCACCATTGTGGGAGGGGCAGAGACACAAACTAGTGCAGGGAAATATCACCATTGTGGGAGGGGCAGATACACAAACTACTGCAGGAAATCTCGCCATTGTGGGAGGGGCAGAGACACAAACGACTGCAGGAAATCTCACCATTGTGGGAGGGGCAGAGACACAACTGACTGGAGGAAATCTCACCATTGTGGGAGGGGCAGAGACACAAACGACTGCAGGAAATCTCACCATTGTGGGAGGGGCAGAGACACAACAGACTGGAGGAAATCTCACCATTGTGGGAGGGGCAGAGACACAAACTAGTGCAGGGAAATATCACCATTGTGGGAGGGGCAGATACACAAACTACTGCAGGAAATCTCGCCATTGTGGGAGGGGCAGAGACACAAACGACTGCAGGAAATCTCACCATTGTGGGAGGGGCAGAGACACAACTGACTGGAGGAAATCTCACCATTGTGGGAGGGGCAGAGACACAAACGACTGCAGGGAAATCTCATCATTGTGGGAGGGGCAGAGTCACAAACTACTGCAGGGAAATCTCATAATTGTGGGAGGGGCAGAGACACAAACTACTGCAGGAAATCTCACCATTGTGGGAGGGGCAGAGACACAAACTACTGCAGGAAATCTCACCATTGTGGGAGGGGCAGAGACACAACAGACTGGAGGAAATCTCACCATTGTGGGAGGGGCAGAGACACAAACTAGTGCAGGGAAATATCACCATTGTGGGAGGGGCAGATACACAAACTACTGCAGGAAATCTCGCCATTGTGGGAGGGGCAGAGACACAAACGACTGGAGGAAATCTCACCATTGTGGGAGGGGCAGAGACACAACTGACTGGAGGAAATCTCACCATTGTGGGAGGGGCAGAGACACAAACTGCTGCAGGGAAATCTCATCATTGTGGGATAAGAAGACAGGAACTATTTTTCCTTCTTTTTTTTTTTTTGTCTGATGTTCCTTTTTTAATTTGAGAAACCTTTTCTTTAAATTAAAGCAAAATTTAGCAAACTGGCTTGGACATGCTGGGATTTGTAGTTCAACAAGTGTATAGCAGGACTGTAACTGACCTCTGATGTCCCATGATTCCACAGGCGTCCTCGGCTCTGTCCCTCTCCGGCGGTTCTTCCTGATTGACGGTATCTCCGGCAGACAGGCCAACCTCTCCAGTCAGCCCTCCTATGTCACTGTGGCTACAAGCCTCGCTCTGAGGTAGCGCTATTCTCTATTTCTGCTCCACCCTAAACAGATGGTGCACTGCATTACTAACCACTGCACCTCCTTCAAAACAGCATCTACCTTCCGGTCAGCCCTCCGAGCAGCCAGCCGCCCTTCCAGCTCACCGTAACATATCAGAAACAGAACCTACAGACGTCAGCACAGGTCAGTGCCCCTTTCTAAAGCAGGGACGACTTCCCAGAATCCTTTGCTGGCTGTGAATTATCAGAACAGTCAAATACATTTTAGAGTAATTTATAATCAAATCCTGTTTTGTTTTTTGTCTTTTGTTTTTTTTACATTCCCTTCTTGACATCTTGGTATATTAATATTGTTACATAGTCACCTTGACTATGTAACAATATTCATGTTTTTAAGGGGAATGAGAAATAAACACAGATTGAACAGGCTGCATGGTGTTTGATCCAAGTGCATCTTACTGCTGTCACTTATCTTCCTCCTTAGAGTGCAGTGTCTGTTGTTGCATAATTGCATTACATTGTGTCATTGTTGGCACTAAGAGTAACAGGATGTCGTCCCTCTGATTGACAGCTGTGTAGTAAAATGAGCATATGAGAGTAAAACAAAATCTCTGGCTGTAATGTTAACCCCGAGTGATCTACTAAAAGTCATTTTAAACTTGTATACACTACCTCTATAAGGTAGATGTAAATTCTATCAGTTTGGTCTATGCACTGATCTCCTGCTGCCTCTTTGGAGCTATTTCCTGTCTACATACACTCTAGAGATGTCTGCAGGACATTTCTCAGAGTGGGTTTCCTGATGGGGATAAAATTGCACTGTAAAAATGACACTGGCAGTGAAGGGGTTAACCACTAGCTGGCTAGGAAGGGGTTAAGTGTGTCCTGGGGAGTGATTATAACTGTTAGGGGGCGTGGCTACGAGTCACATGTCACTGATCTCTGCTCCCAACCACAGGGAGCTGTGATCAGTGACAGTGTCACTAGGCAGAACGGGGAGATGCTTGTTTACATGAGCATCTCCCCGTTCTTCAGCTCCGTGAGACGATCGCGGGTATCCCCCGCGGATATCGAGTCCGCGGGACCTGCGATCACATTCACGGAGCTCTCGGCAGGGTCGCACACGGCAGCAAATTCAAAGGGACGTACAGGTGCGCCCATTTGCGCAGCCGTGCCATTCTGCCGAAGTATATGTACATCCGGCGGTCGGCAAGCGGTTAAGGAGTTAGCAGCTTTTCTCACCTGCTTTAATTCCAATAAAGGACAAGACTCTTCCATGCTAACTAGTTATGTGACCCCCCGGCTAGAGACCTCCTCAGGAAGCATTGGGTCATCTGTTTCAACGTATGTTGATGGGATCATTTAAATACTGTACTGGGGTTTTGGTCCTCGCAATTAATAAGTAATGAGAGGCTACGTGACTTCAGTTGTATTATATGCGATTTTATGAATTTGTAATTAATTTCTTTGTAATAAAATGGTGAATTTTTAAAAATATTTTGTAGTAGTATCTAGGCACCTGAAAAATCCATCTCTTCTGTCTTCTATGCTATTGTATATTATTAGGATGTAGCGCCATAAGCAACCCTTCCATCCATATTTCCGAAGATTATAAGAGGTGTTGGTGATCGTATATAGCACATACACATTGCCCAATTTTACGAATTCTTTTTTTTTCCCTTTCTTCTTTTCAGGTTTCATTTGCTGTCACATATACGCAGAGCCAGGGGACATATAAAAGAGACGCGGATGTAAGTGACTTTTGTCCAGAGTGTCTCTACAGACTGACATTTCAGCTACTGAAATTTAGTTAGGGGTTCTATTAACTATAATGAAAAATAAAAAGACAACCATTTTTGAATGTTAAAGATCCTAAAAAGCCCCCCAGGAAATGTCTGTTTGACATAGATGGGTTAGGAGGGTGAGGGATAATAGGGTAAGGGTTAGAAGGTTAGGAGGACTGGGGGGGGGGGTACAGGGTGAGGGTTAGGAATACAGAGTTAGGGGTTGAGGATAGAAGGTCAGGATGGTTAGGAACACAGAGCTAGGGTTAGAAGGGATTGAAGAGTTAGGGATACATAGATGGGGTCAGGGATACAGGTTGAGGGTTTGGAGAGTTGGGGTACAGAGTGAGCGGTAAGGTCGGGGGGGGGGTATATGGGGAGGGTTAGCTTTGGGGTTACAGGGGGAGGGCTAGGGATACAAGGTTAGGATGATTAGGTTTGGGATACAGAGTTAGGGTTAGAATTGGGGGTACAGGGTGAGGGTTAGGGTTTGGGTGGGAGGTACGGGGGGGGGGTTTAGGGATACAGGGTTAGGATGGTTAGGTTTGGGATACAGTTAGGGTTAGGATTTGGGGTACAGGGTGAGGGTTAGGGTTTGGGTTGGAGGTACGGGGGGGGGGGTTTAGGTATACAGGGTTAGGATGGTTAGGTTTGGGATACAGAGTTAGGGTTAGAATTGGGGGTACAGGGTAAGGGTTAGGGTTGGGGGGTACAGGGGGAAGGTTATGAATACAAGGTTAGGATGGTTAGGTTTGGAATACAGAGAGGGGGTTGGAGGGTTAGGGACACAGGGTGAGGGTAAGATTAGGAGGATTGTAGTTAAAGAGTTAGGGTTAGTAGAGTATTGTCAATGATACAGGGTTAGGGTTAGGATGGTTAAGGGTAGGGATACAGAGTTAGGTTTAGGAGGGTTAGGGATACAGAATGAGGATTAGGGTTGGGGGTACAAGGTGATGGTTAGAGACACAAGGTTTTTATGGTTAGGGTTGGAGAGTTGGAGGTATAGGGTGAGGGTTAGAATTATGAGGGTTGTAGTTAGGGATACAAGGTTAGAGTTAGGAGGGCTGCAGATGATTAGGGTGTTTAGTGTTAGGTATACAGTGTTGGGGTTAGAGGGTTAGGATGGTTGGAGATACAGGGTTAGGGTTATGGATACAAGGTTAGGGTTAGTAGGGTTAGGGATATAGGACGAGGCTTACGGTTAGTAAGGTTATTGTTAGGGATACAGAGTTAGAGTTGGCAGGGTTAGGAAGGGTAGGGATACAAGGTGATGCTTAGGGTTAGTAGGGTTATTGTTGGGATACAGGATGAGAGTTAGGAGGGTTACATGGTTAAGAAGTTTAGATTTAAGCATACAGTGTTAGCATTAGGAGGGAAAGGGTTTCTTTGCTATGTTAGTGACGACTGAAATACTTTGAAAGAGCCAGTGCAGCAATAGAGAACCCATAGATTACTACAAGGGTTTTGCATACATTTTTTTACTTTTCATACTCTAGCAAGCACTATAAAATATATTTTGTGTTAGGTTTTTTTCCCCTATGTTTAGTATTAGATATTGTTTATTATTATTTTGTATTCTTGTAAATGTTAAGCTTCTTTGCTTTTTAGAGAGCTCAGTAGCTCAAGCTACAATTTCCACACACAAGTGAATGAGAGGTATTTATAAAAACTTGAACAGTTTTCCAGTAATTGCATCCTTGCCGTATTCTGCAGATTGCTCTTGGAGTCCTGGGCTCACTTGCTGCGGTTGTAGCCATCTTGGAGACCACTAGTTGGCTGCGGAGATCGGGTCAGCAGAATATTGGGATAATGGTGAGTGCTGTGTTCATGGGCAGGTTCATCCACAAGCCAATCAAGTCACAAATCTCCTTATACTGATCTCATAAATATCATTCTGGCACTCATAATTTCCTACATGACTATGATGATGATAATGGTGTCTTCCAAGAGTTCTGAGGCCTGCTGATTGGTCAAGAAGCTGGATAATGAGCTCATCATTCTGCTCTATCTTCCTGTAGACAGTCTCCCAGCACTGTGCAATGTAGCAGAGGTTGTTTGGTGGTCACTCTCCTTCTTCCATTCTGAGCCCTGCTGCACAGGAGATCACAGGAAACTGATAGTTACAATTTTTTAAAAAAAATCTCGATCATAGGCAATACACATATAACACAAAACATGGTTAATCGTTTCAGCTGTGTGAAATTTTGTTACATTCATACAGCATTTTTTTTTATAGACAGACATTTATTTCTGAAACAATTTTGCCAAAGTTGTCCATGTTTCCTGTACTCTAATTATACTTTTTTTCTTTTTCAGGTAATAGTTAAGTTTTTGGCGTTCTCCTGTGGAGCTTTGGCAAATGCATTTTTCCTTGTTGTCTACGGAATATCGGTCTACTGGCTAATCGCATTTAAGGTATAGTTCCCAGTCACACCAGTCTCTGCACCAGAGGAGCTTACGCTCTAATGCCCCCCCCCCCCCCCCACAGTCGCACACTGTTATTATTATTATTATTAAAAATTATTATTATACATTTATATAGCTCTGACATATACCGCAGTGCTGTACAGAGAACACTGAGCCAGTCACATCAGTCTCTGCACCAGAGGAGTTTACACTCTAATGTCCCACCACAGTCACACACTATTATAATACATTTATATAGCTCTGACCTATACCGCAGTGCTGTACACTGTAACACTGAGCCAGTCACATCAGTCTCTGCACCAGAGGAGCTTACACTCTAATGTTCCCCCCACAGTAACACACTACAGATTGTTTTACCAATTTCTCACCATCTCCCACTGTTCTCTATCAGGGTCAGACAACGACAGTGACGGTTACCCTTCCTCCGTCCGGTGGGCAGGTTGAGACTGATTTTATCATCTATATGTCCCTGGCGTTTGCCCTAAAGGTATAGTGTCCTGGTATTGGCCGGGGAGTCTGGGCTCAGTTTGGAAACAGATTTCTCATACTCTCTTGTTCTCAGGTGTTGGAATTGCTCCATCTGCTGGTCACTCAGCTAACTGCCAACATTTTCCTGATTGACTGGGAGAGACCTAAGGATAAATCAACCTCCAATTCACAAGGTACAGTGCAAAAAAAATTAAAAATTGCTCCCTAAAGATGGGGTGCCCCCCAAAAATACAATGGCCCTTTACAACACTGGAAGGCCTAAAATCTTTTAGTGAATCATTCTTATACATGGGGAAGTCATGATGGCAAATTGGGTCATAATCTCAAGTTTTTTTTCCCCTATCTGTAATAGTTTACTGTATGTAGATGAATAAAGAATGAGAACCAGCAGAACAGAAATACATTTTGGTCAATGCAGTTTTGCAGACGAGTAGGTTGAAGGAACATTTAATTACAAATTAATAATTTTGCCTGATAAATATAGAATTGAATATTTTACTACAGTTTTAGTGATTAAAATGTATTATATTAGAATAATATATATATATATATATATATATATATACTATTACTGTATTATATCAAATATTATTTATACTATCATTATAATGTAATTATTATATGTGATAATAAATAAATATAAATATATACATACAGTATCTCACAAGAGTGAGTACACCCTATTTTTGTAAATATTTTATTGAATGAATGAATGATTTGTAAAGCGCTGCAAATGCGAACTGAATCGCCTCAAGGCGCTAGATCCGTTCTGTGTTGTCAGCTTCTTAGAAGAGATGGGTCTTGAGTTTTTTCCTGAAGGCCTGATGGTTTTCTTCCATGCGGATGTAAGTCGGAAGAGCGTTCCATAGCCGTGGTCCTCGGACTGCAAATCTTTTCATGTGACAACACTGAAGAAATGACCCTTTGCTACAATGTAAAGTAGTGAGTGTACAGCTTGTATAACAGTGTAAATTTGCTGTCCCCTCAAAATAACTCAACACACAGCCATTAATGTCTAAACCGCTGGCAACAAAAGTGAGTACACCCCTAAGTGAAAATGTCCAAATTGGACCCAATTAGCCATTTTCCCTTCCCGGTGTCATGTGATTTGTTAGTGTTACAAGGTCTCAGGTGTGAATGGGGAGCAGGTGTGTTAAATTTGGTGTTATCGCTCTCACTCTTTCATACTGGTCACTGGAAGTTCAACATGACACCTCATGGCAAAGAACTCTCTGAGGATCTGAAAAAAATAATTGTTGCTCTACATAAAGATGGCATAGGCTATAAGAAGATTGCCAAGACCCTGAAACTGAGCTGCAGCATGGTGGCCAAGACCATATAGCAGTTTAACAGGACAGGTTCCACTCAGAACAGGCCTCGCCATGGTAGACCAAGGGAGTTGAGTGCAGGTGCTCAGCGTCATATCCAGAGGTTGTCTTTGGGAAATAGACGTATGAGTGCTGCCAGCATTGCTGCAGAGGTTGAAGGGGTGGGGGGTCAGCCTGTCAGTGCTCAGACCATACGCCACACACTGCATCAAATTGGTCTGCATGGCTGTCGTCCCAGAAGAAAGCCTCTTCTAGAGATGATGCACAAGAAATCCTGCAAACAGTTTGCTGAAGACAAGCAGACTAAGGGCATGGGTTACTGTGACCAAGATAAACTTATTTGGTTCAGATGGTGTCAAGCGTGTGTGGCGGCAACCAGGTGAGGAGTACAAAGACAAATGTGTCTTGCCTACAGTCAAGCATGGTGGTGGGAGTGTCATGGTCTGGGGCTGCATGAGTGCTGCCGGCACTGAGGAGCTACAGTTCATTGAGGGAACCATGAATGCCAACATGTATTGTGACATATTGAAGCAGAGCATGATCCCCTCCCTTCAGAGACTGGGCCGCAGGGTAGTATTCCAACATGATAACAACCTCAAACACACCTCCAAGACCCCTTCCTTGCTAAAGAAGCTGAGGGTAAAGGTGATGGACTGGCCAAGCATGTCTCCTGACCTAAACCCCATTGAGCATCTGTGGGGCATCCTCAAACAGAAGGTGGAGGAGTGCAAGGTCTCTAACATCCACCAGCTCTGTGATGTTATCATGGAGGAGTGGAAGAGGACTCCAGTAGCAACCTGTGAAGCTCTGGTGACCACCATGCCCAAGAGGGTTAAGGCCGTGCTGGAAAATAATGGTGGCCACACAAAATATTGACACTTTGGGCCCAATTTGGACATTTTCACTTAGGGGTGTACTCACTTTTGTTGCCAGCGGTTTAGACATTAATGGCTGTGTGTTGAGTTATTTTGAGGGGACAGCAAATTTACACTGTTATACAAGCTGTACACTCACTACTTTACATTGTAGCAAAGTGTCATTTCTTCAGTGTTGTCACATGAAAAGATAGAAGAAAATATTTACAAAAATGTGAGGGGTGTACTCACTTTTGTGAGATACTGTGTGTGTAGACGTGTGTATGTGTGTATATATATATATATATATATATATATAAAACACAGATTTGAATGTAATATATTAATTCATTTTATTAATTTAAAAATAATTTTACATTTTCTTCAAAGTTTAAAAGATTTTCACTCCAACAAAATGAAAGGTAGAATTGCTGGCAGAGTTGGTCTGCTGAGACTTGTGCTTTGCCCACAGTTGTGTTGGGTAGGTAGATATGGATTTATAAAGATGGCCCCTTCTTTAATCGCCGAGTTTTGCCTTCCAGGGAAATCGAATGTGAGTATATGGAGGACGGTCCTGGTGGCCAATGAATGGAATGAGATCCAGACTTGCCGGAAACAAAGCCCAATGTTCCAGCTCTTCATGGTTCTTCTTCTCCTAGAGGTGAAATTTAAAGTGTATCTCTGCCTTTTAGAAAACGAAATGGGTTTCATCACTTGGCTATACCTACATTATTGTATTCAAGCCTTTACCTCTTTTCAAGTGTTTCTTTGCTGTTATGTGTCAAATGTCCTGTTAACCAGAAATCAGTTGGTAAAAAATTACTTGTTACTTCTTAAACGTTCAAGAGACGTGTCTCCCAGGAGACATCCCCTCCCCCCACCATAATGACACTGATAGGATGAGTGATCAATGAGGGAAACAGACAATGTGAGTGGTTCACTTTGCTCTTCAGGGCAGAATAAAACTGTGCAAGTCCTCTTTCATCTACGTGATATAAACTTACTATTGAATATACATGTGCAATTTGTTTAGTCTAAATGTAAATTTGGATGGATTTTTGACCAATCGGACATTTAAATGTATCACTGAAATCCGTCTTGTATATTCGTTTTCTAACGAATTCCAAATTTTCAGGATGATTCAAATTCAGATCGGTCGAAAAATGATCAACTGATTTGAATTCTGTGTGAAGAATAGCTGGTTGTTAAGGAGCAGATTGGGAAGCTAGGTAAATTATTTTTTACCTAGACCCCTTAGTGTCTGCAGGCTCAGAATCTGACCTTTAAATGTGTGTAGATTATTTATTTATATTTCTGAAGCTATAAATAAATTTGTATATAGCGCCTCAGTTTAACGTCCTGCCCAAATCTTCTTCTTGCAGGTTGTTGGTCTTAAAAACATCACAGCCAAGGACCTCAACTTGGACTTGAACCCTGCTGCTGGATCTTACCAGGCCCCCTGGAGCATCATCCTGAGATTCGGAATTGCGGCATCCATGTGGCTGGCTGTTGGCCTGGTACAGGTGAGTGAAAAGGGGCACTGGGGGGTAATACCCATAATTCTCTGCTGGTGGACACTGTTTAACCACTTGCTGACCACCCTACAGCAGGTTTACTGCTACAGGGTGGCGTCTGTGTGCCAGATCACGTGTGTGTGTGTGTGTGTATATATATGAATATATATATATAATTATATGTGTGTATATAATGTATGTATATGTGTGATTTGGCATTTCCACCTGTAGGGGGCACATACGCACCACCACACCGCTTCTGCTGTAAACATTCATAGCGGGTGCTGGGCACTCGATGTCCTCCGCCACCCACCGATTGTCGGTTAGGAACACAGAACAACGATCTGCCTATGTAAACAAGGCAGATTGCCATTCTGACAGGGAGGTAGGAATGGATTCTTTATTCCTTCAAAGCAGGGAATAAAATCAATTTTTTCCCCTGGTGAAAACAGCACACAGTGTACACCAAAACACCGGCTAGACCCACGTTTAACCCTTTGATCGCCATCAATGTTTAACCCCTTCCCAGTTAGTGTCATTAGTACAGTGACAGTGCATATTTTTTAGCACTGATCACTGTATTAGTGTCACTGATTCCGCAAAGTGTCAGTTAGTGTCAGATTTGTCTGCGGCAGTTCTGCTAAAAGTCGCTGATGGCCTCCATTACTAGTATAAAAAAAATGTATAAATACAAATTTCAGTATATATTCCATAGTTTGTAGACACTATAATGTTTAGGTAAACTAATCAATATAAGCTTATCGGGATTTTTTTTTTTAATCAAGAACATGTAGCAGAATACGTATTGGCCTAAATTTATGAAGAAAATAGATTTTTTTATTGGATATGTTTTATAGCAGAAAGTAAAAAATATATATTTTTTTTTTTCAAAATTGTTGGGTTTTTTTTGTTTATAGCGCAAAAAAATAAAAATCGCAGAGGTGATCAATTCCCACAAATAGAGCTTTCTTTTGGTGGTATAAGAATGACATCAATTTTATTTTGGTTCAGCGTCACAAGGCCACGCAAGTGTCAGTTAAAGTAATGCAAAAAATGGCCTGGTCATGAAGGGGGGTAAATCTTCTGGAGGTCAAGTGGTTAACACTGGGGAGGGGGTGGGGGTGGGGGGGTGTTTGTGTGTATAAGGTGATTCTTTTTAGGTAGGCTAATAGATCTTCTATAATATAATAGGAGATTACAGAGAGGTGCACTAGGAATGACTGATATAAAATATGTTTGTGTGAAGTGTGCAAATGCTATAAAGACACTTTTTTTTTTTTAAACTCATTGAAAGTCAACAATCCATTTATATAATTATCAGAAGAAATGTATACAAAATAAATAAGTGTATGCCAGTATAATAAATGTGTATAATTATATATATATATATATATATATATATATATATATATATATATATATATATATATAATTATCATAACACAGGTATACAAATATAAAAACATTTTTTTTTACAACAAATGTATCCAAATATAATACCAAATTTCTTCAATTATAATAGTAAATGTATATAAATCTAATAAAACAGTGGGAATCTGCATATACAAATATAATTAAACAACATCCACCCTTATATATTAGGATATAATAGATAAGGAACAATTGACAAGAATCTTTTCCCCTGATGCGTTTTTCAACAAAATCGATGGGAATGCGCGTCGGCACGTGTTGTTGCTCTTTCTCGATTTGCTTTGCATCGCACTTTCTCTCATTATAACATGCATTGAGGCAGGCCTTAGTGCATGCATTGAGATCCGTTTTGACATGTTGGAAAACGCATCAAGCAAAAAAGAAAAGATGTGAATCTATCACTACTTTCTACCAGCAAGTGGGTACATTAGCTGTAAATCCCGTGGCCAGTGTGAGGACAGCCTCAGATAGTCCTTGGGAAGCCATGGGGGTGGGATTCAGACCACTAACCCGTTTTAAGGCAATCCTGCTCCGTTTGTTTTAGTGCTGAAGTGCTGTGCTGCTCTTACCATCTTGTCCTGGTGACAACTGTTCTCCCCATAACCTGTACAGTTGTCACCGGGACCATAAATGGGGTGAAATCTACCCAATGGGGTCCCAGACAGAAATAAATACATTTCAGAATATGTAACTCTTCCCCATTATAGGGAGATTCAGCAAACATAAGGTGCCCACATAATGAATTGTTTTTTATCTGGAGCCATAGGATTATAAAGAATCTCCTGCAAATGAGATCTCACCGTGCAAAGCACTACAGACATTATTTTACTTTATCTTACAGGTTCTCTTCTTCATCTTCATCTATGAACGCTTTGTTGAAGACAAAATTAAACAATTTGCCGACCTCTGTTCTCTCAGCAACGTGAGTGTTTTTATAGGTCCAATCACAGTGAAATAATATCTTATATAATACATATTATATTTTGAGAGCAGTGATGTCACTGCTGTATAATATAACATATCTGGAGTGCGGCGATGTCACTCCCGTATAATATATCATATCTGGAGAGCGGTGATGTCACTCCCGTATAATATATCATATCTGGAGAGTGGTGATGTCACTCCCGTATAATATATCATATCTGGAGAGCGGTGATGTCACTCCCGTATAATATATCATATCTGGAGAGCGGTGAGGTCACTCCTGTATAATATATCATATCTGGAGAGCAGTGATGTCACTCCTGTATAATATATCATATCTGGAGAGCAGTGATGTCACTCCTGTATAATATAACATATCTGGAGAGCGGTGATGTCACTCCCGTATAATATATCATATCTGGAGAGTGGTGATGTCACTCCTGTATATTATATCATATCTGGAGAGTGGTGATGTCACTCCTGTATATTATATCATATCTGGAGAGCAGTGATGTCACTCCTGTATAATATATCATATCTGGAGAGTGGTGATGTCACTCCTGTATATTATATCATATCTGGAGAGTGGTGATGTCACTCCTGTATATTATATCATATCTGGAGAGCAATGATGTCACTCCTGTATATTATATCATATCTGGAGAGCGGTGATGTCACTCCTGTATATTATATCATATCTGGAGAGCGGTGATGTCACTCCTGTATATTATATCATATCTGGAGAGCGGTGAAATGAATAAATAATGATGTTGCGCTGTGTAAAATGTAAATAACAGAATGCACAAAGTGCAATGAATAAATCAATGAAAAATACCATAGACGGTGTGCTAATAAAAACACATAACATGAAATATCAAATTAACAAGCGAGCAGAACAAAAAGTGACAAAAGTCCATGTGCAAAATCAAACAAAAATGAAGAGTCAGACGATATGATCCAGGAAAAAAAGTCCGTGACAGTTCATATACACAGCAATATATATTTTTAAACTGTCACTGACTTTTTTTCCTGGATTATATCGTCTGACTCTTCATTTTTGTTTGATTTTGCACATGGACTTTTGTCACTTTTTGTTCTGCTCGCTTGTTAATTTGATATTTCATGTTATGTGTTTTTATTAGCACACCGTCTATGGTATTTTTCATTGATTTATTCATTGCACTTCGTGCATTCTGTTATTTACATTTTACACAGCGCAACATCATTATTTATTCATTTCCCCTTTTTTTTCTGTCAAGGATCAGTTTACCTGGTGTTTGCTGCAGTGTCCCCTAGGTTTTTATAGTCTTATTTTTAGACAGCGCGGGAGTCATATATTTATATATCTGGAGAGTGGTGATGTCACTCCTGTATAATATATCTTATATCTGGAGAGTGGTGATGTCACTCCTGTATAATATATCTTATATTTTGAGAGTGGTGATGTCACTCCTGTATAATTTATCTTATATTTTGAGAGCGGTGATGTCACTCCTGTATAATATTTTTAAAAGTTTAAAAACTTGAAAATTTTTTTAAAGTCTTCTCCACTCCATCCAAAACTTTCCATGTTCAAAGTTGGGCTTTAATATGAAGTCATCCAAATCCTTTGCTCGCTCCTTGTGTTGGGTGTCGGATACTCTCCTATATGGTTGTGTTATGAAGAAGAATGTTCTTGCAGGTCTCGGTTCTGGTTCTGACCCACAAGTGTTATGGATATTACATACACGGCCGATCGGTACACGGACAAGCAGATGTCAGCATGGAGATGATGATGGACAATCTGAGGAAGGAGGAAGTGAGTGCTGCTAAGGATCACTTTTAGATATATTTGTTTTCTTGATATACGATAGGACAAAAAAAAAATGTAAATGCTTTTTGCGCAGGAAAACTTGTGTCCACTGAGGGGCCTGGAGCCGGGGTCAGACATCCAGACCTTCGAGGTGGTGCTGAGCGATCGTACACGGGAGCAATATGACAAGATAATGCAACCGCTTAGAGAGGTATGCCGTCCTCTTCCTCTCCCACATTGTTTGAATATAGCGGGTTAAGAATTGATCACCGGGCGGCACTAAACCAAAATGACTGTTTAGTTTGTAGAAAATAAAAACTCTCTTACTTTCTTATCTCACTGTCTTAATTTCTATCCAAATCTATTCTCCCTCTCCTTATTCTCCTCTCCCTCTCTTACTCTTCTTTCTTTTCACTCTCTTCTTTCTTACTCTTCTCCTACTCGCCTCTTCCTCATACACTCCTCTCCCTCTCTTACTCTCCTCTAATCTCTCCCACTCTACTCTCCCTCTCCTCCTTTTTCCTACCATACGCCCCTCTCTTATTCTCCTCTCATTCTCTTACTCTCATCTCCTTTTCTTACTCTGCTCTCCCTTTCTTGCTCTTCCCTCATTCTCCTCCTCTTTATTAACCCACTTTATTATTCCTCTGTTATTTTTCTCTCTCTTATTCTCATCTCCTTTTCTTGCACCCCTCCCCCATTTTTTGCTTTCCTTTCCCTTTCTTGCTCTTCCTGTCCCACTCTCCTCTCCCTCTTTTATTCTCCTCTTCATCTCTTATGCTCCTCTCTTTCTCTTATTATCCTTTTCCATTTTTACTCTGCTCTCCTTTACATTCCTACCCTACTCTCCCTTCCCTCTCTTACTCTTCTTACCTCCCACTCTCCTCCTATTCCTCTCTCCCCTCCTGCTTATACCCCTCTCCCTCGTATACTGCTCTCTTCTATTACACTTCTCTCTTCTCCTCTTCTCTCTCTGTCCAGGCTCCCAGAGGCCAGAAAGCCGGGAATGAGAAGAACCCAATGTTACAGCAACGGATCAGAACCTACTACACCGTTAACCGCTTCCTTTCTGCCTTATTGGATCACGTATGTTCTACCACATAATGCTGACCACACACATTACAACCCGACATCAGCAACTTTGTAGTATAAGAGCGTGCCCAATTGGATCTACATAAATGGAGCCCTATATGTAGAAAAAGGATGGCAGCATAATGGCTTCATTTTAGTGCTGCAAACTTCTATAGAAAGTGATCTGCATGGAGTTTGTATGTTCTCCCCGTGTTTGCATGGGCGTAGTTCAGTCTTATCTAAGTTCCTCCCACATACTGGGTCCTTTTTTATACTGATGTTTATAGAGATCAATAGCTTAAGGTTTAATTTGAGCACCCAAGTGAGTCAGGGATGTGACTTCTCCCCCTCTCTACCTGCCTGACTGTGCAGATGACGCTGCAGAGAGTTTCAATCAAACAGAGGAACCCTGAAAGCCAGCAATTTCTTTGTGAATCCTTTGGTCCATCCTGTATTAAAGTGGTTGCAAAGGCAGAAGGGTTTTTATCTTAATGCTTTCTATGCATCAAGCTAAAAAGCCTTCTGTGTGCAGCAGCCCCTCTAATACTTACCTGAGCTCCCTCTCTGTCCAGCGATGTCCACGAGTGTCTCAGCCGTCCGAGATTCTCCTTCCTGATTGGCTGAGACACAGCAGCGGCACCACTGGCTCGGGTGCCCCCATAGCAGGCTACCTGCTGTGGGGGCATTGAGCAGGAGGGAGGGGCCAGGATCACAGAAGAGGGACCCGAGAAGAGGAGGATCCGGGCTGCTCTGTGCAAATCCACTGCAACAGAGCAGGCAAGTATAACATGTTTAATGTTTTTATAGCAAAAAAAAAAAAACGAGCCCTTACAATCACTTTAAGTTTACCAGGGGAAATCTTCCAACAGAAAACATTGTTTTGGTGGGATTTAGCTCACATTAATTCTTTCTATTTTGCGAAGGAAGTGAAGGGAAATCTCTGCAATGGGACAGAGATGGCAAAAAGAAGACCACCAGAGGCGTGCACACAGGGTGTAGCGGATATGCCCTAATTACCCCATGTGGTGCAGATTTTCCCTGCTGCCCAGGCCCATTCGATGCCTGAACCCCCCCCCCCCTCCCCCCAGCTTCACTCCTCTCCTTACCCACCAGCTGTGGGATGCTTCAAGATGGAGAGCGGGGGAAGGGACTAGTAAATATGTCATTTACTGGCTCCTTCCTTTTCTTAATGAACACAGTGAGTGATCTGTACCGATCACTGCAGTTTCCATTCATAACTGAAGCATGCTTCAGTTTGTAAATGCTCAGGAAGACACTCAGCACAGAGCACATCCCATTCATTCACTGCCCCATGCAGCTGAGGCTGCAGAGAAATACATGTGTGTCTGAGCTTTGAGGGGCACACCCTAATGCAATAGGTTGCTCACACCTATGAAGACCACCCTTATGCTATCCAAAATCAAAAAATAAATGTATTTTGTTTTAGATATCCCAAAGTGGTTCTAAAGCCTCAAGGTTTTTTACCTTAATGCCTTCTTCTCTCCATTAAGATAAAGAAAAAACATCTCTGCGGCAAGATCCTCCCCAGCTCCCCCTTATTCTTACCTGACCCCGATCCAAACCAGCGACGTGCATGAGAGCAATGGCTCTCGTCGCTGTCTCCATCCTCATTGGGCAGATTGATTGCATTTGGCTCCTGCTGCTGTCAATCAAATGCTGTGATGAGGCGGAGAGCCAAATTGCCGGTCTGTGTCAATAGGCGCAAGAGGGGCCTGGAGTACCGGCGGGGGACCACAGAAAAGGAGGATAAGGGCTGCTCTGTGCAAAGCTATTGCTCAGAGCAGGTAAGTATACCATGTTTGTTATTTAAAAAAATGTAAAACAAAGGTTTAAAGTAATACTAAAGCTTTGTTTTTTTTTTTTAAATAACAAACATGTGATACTTACCTCCACTGTGCAGCTCGTTTTGCACAGAGTGGCCCCGAACATCCTCTGCTAGGGTCCCCCGGCGGCTCTCGTGGCTCCTCCCCACATCAGATAACCCCCTAGGAGAAGCGCTCTCCCGAGGGGGTTACCCTGCGGGCACGCTCCCGAGTCATTCATGCGGCGTCCATAGACGCCGCATGTATGACTCAGACCCCGCCCCATGGGTCATCAGATTTGATTGACAGCAGTGGGAGCCAATGGCTGCGCTGCTATCAATCTATCCAATCAAAGCTGGGACCCCGTGGAGAGCAGGACAGCGCGTCCCCGCCGAAGAAGATGAAGGGGCTCAGGTAAGTAAAACGGGGGGTACTGGGTGGCCGGTCACTGCCAGGTGTTTTTTTCACCTTAATGCATAGGATGCATTAGGGTGAAAAAAAACATGAGCCTTTACAACCTCTTTAATGTTACTTTAATGTTTTGGAGGTATTTCAGAAAAAAATCCTGCATTATAGGCACTAGATGGAGCTGATGATCATAGAAAATCACTGTTTTAAATAAAATATGATCAGAATTCCTCAACGCTGAGCAAGTTTTTGTCAAATTTGTCCAACACATTTTTTATAAATAGATCCCTAAATGTTTATAAAGGAAAAAATGTATATTAATAGTAAAAAAAAAGTAATTATGTAAAAAATATACAATTGACCACAAACCTGTTATTGCTTCTTTTAAATTCACCCTGGGTGCAGACATGGTGAATATTTGTGTAGCATGTTGGGGCGCAGAGTGACCTCAGATGTTCAGTGGTTGTCACTCATCTGATCTCTTTCATCGGCAGGTCTATAAGGATTTGGATTATGTGGTGAAGAACAAGCTGCTCCTGGAGAACATTCTTGACCTTGAGTTCCAACAACCCATCGACAAGTCAATATTTTATAATGGTGAGCATCTCCATGCAGTGTACCAGGTCATATACTCTGTGGCTGCCATGACACCCCAGACAACAAGTGAAATGTATTGGAGGACACTAATGCTATCCAGCAGAAGTTGAAACGCTGCTAAACGTAGAAATCTGCCCAGTTTTCATTTCCTCTGATTTTTAATCCACTAATAATTTGCCTTCCCTGGTTCATCCTTCCACCCTCATTAACATGCAAATTAAATATTAAATAAATCCTGTTTTCATTACATACATTATTTTAATGTCATCATTGGGTCTCTATGCAATGCAGGCAGATAATGTCTGGTAGGAGGGGCCTGCAGGGTGCTGTACATAGCTTCCTGAATACATCCCAGCACTCTGAATCAGTAACCTTCTCAGTAGCCCCGCTGCAAGCAGTGGGAGGAGTTATGCAATTATCGATATGCCTGGATGGGTGGGTGTCAGTCTGGAGGAGTGGGCTTTCCTAGACAGACTCTCTTTGCATGAAGACCTCCCTAGGTGACGCCCACATGTGATGCTGAGCCTCCTTGATTGAAAGAACTGAATAAAAGGGGCGGACCAGGGACATTCAGGCTGGGGAGGAAAGAGCTAATGATGCTGGACATCCTCCAGCCAGGAAATGAGGCAGGCTGTGTATGACTTGCTGCAGCTTCTAATGCACATTGTGAGAAGCTCACAGTGTGCAGTGAAATCAGAGATTTCAGTACAGGAAAGGAGCCGGTACAACTGCAAGACTGAAAGGAAAACTGGAGGTCAGACTTAAGCGGCTCAATTAATTAAACTCAGAGTTTTCACTTGACTAATTTTGCAGTAAAAATAATTGTGCGGAAATCGCTTCCCTCCTACCTAGTAAATATTAGCGATTACATTTTTAAACTGGCTCCTCAGTTACATGGATGAAATGCATTATGTTACTGATCCATCTCTGCTTCTATTTCAGATGAACGCCATCATTTTAACCGCGCTCTTTTCTACGGCAACGAGCTGGTGCTGCTTCTCTTTGATACTCTTCTGTTCTGCATCATAGACCTGGGGACACAGAATTTTATCCTGGCCACAATCCTAACCTTTGTCATTCAGATGGTGAGAAGATCTAGTTACTTTAAATGTCTACTAATAAGATACTGTACTGACGCTAAACATTTCCACATCTGTGGAAAATCTAAGGTGCATTGAAGGGTCAGTCCACCCAGAACTGATATTGCAGGGTCTGTTGGAGGCAGGAAAGGTTAACCTTCAAACTGTCTCTTCTTTTGGGAACTCCATTGGTGGTGAGATCCCTGCACTGGGGTCTGTACATCTGCTGTGCCCATTATGAGGGGTTCTCACCATCCCTGTGCTGAGTTTCCAGGTCTGTTCATTTGCTGTGACCATTATGAGGGGTTCCACCATCCTTGTGCTGAGTTTCCAGGTCTGTTCATTTGCTGTGACCATTATGAGGGGTTCCACCATCCCTGTGCTGAGTTCTCAGCAGTGTTAATTGCGTTGACTAAAACATTTTAGTCAACTAAATTGAATACTATTTTAGTCTACTAAAATACGACTAAAAATAAAACAATTGGGATAACTAAAATACTACTAAAACTAAATTGAAATTTGACTTCAAAATTAACACTACCTCAATACCTTACATAATAACATATTCGATATTTCACTCCAGCAGTATATAATGAGTTTGGAAATTGTAGAGAAGTGTTAACTAACGCATTACAATTTAATTACACCCATTCGATTTTAGAAGACTAAAATGTACTGGAGATTTAGTCGACTAAATACAACTAAAACTAAAACAATTGCAGAAGACTAAAACTAAAATGCCATTTTAGTCCTAGGACTAAAACTAAATTGAAATTTGCTGCCAAAATTAACACTGGTTCCTGGGTCTGTACACCTGTTGTGTCCATTATGAGGGGTTCCCACAATCCCCGTGCTGAGTCCCCAGGTCTGTACACCTGCTGTGCCCATTATGAGGGGTTCCCACAATCCCTACACTGATTTCCCAATGTTTTATTTAAAAATGTCATTAGTTGATGAGGAGGAACCAAGGAAGGTAAAAATTCAGCAGATTAACCTTCAGCTTTAAGCCCTGATAAAGGACCATGGAACTCACAAAACGTGTCAGCTTTTTAACAAACATTACCACAAATAAATATTTCTTTTATCTGGTGCTGTCTGATACTCTTCTTTTCACAATCTTTGGAAATATGGATATAGTTGTGATCGGTAGAGATCTGGGGCTATGTTATTGAATACAACGTTGCAGTTTATGTTTTTGGTATTTGCTCTCACGTTGTATAATAGATGATTTATTTGTTTTTGCAGTTTGTGCAAATTCTTCGCTCCCTGATCGGAAAGAAAAATCTGTCGGCTCAGACTCTGGTGGAAGAAAGTTTCCTCATCTGAGGACAAGATTCTCGTAATAGTTCTGCAACAGACTTCTCAGACACATACAAGGCCTAAGCATCCCTCACTTGGTACAATGGATAATTCAAGAGCCTGCACCGGCCTAAAAGGACAGGCTAAGCAGTAAACAGTGATTTCACACTCGTGGCCTTACAAATCTATTGTATCTTTGTATTTAAATCCTGTAAATGCTGAATGTACACATTTTTTTGCATATTTGTAATTTTGTACATTTATATTTTTGTATGTAATTAAGTAAATATACCAGAAATCTGTAAATTTGCCAAATTGTTGATCAATAATATTTTCTGTAATTGCAGTACATTTTGTTTAATTTAACATTACATCTGGTGTGATAAGCAACTTATTGGTCTATTTTATATGATTAAAAATAGTGCAGGAAATCTGCATGTACATTTATTCTGTACAATGTTCCTTAGGCTACTCTTTCTTCTAAAGGAATGTTCATTTGTTATGGGCAGTAGTAAAATACCACATTATGACCACTAGATGTAGATGAGGAGCATAGGAATAAAATATTCAAAAATATTTTGGGGCTCCCACATCTATCCCCGGATGGTTTGATTTTAATTATTGTTGTAACTTGTATTTTCCCGTTATTTTGGCACAATTTAAAGTTCCGTTTTCTGTCTTGGGATCTCCCCTGCCCTGTGGGATGGATGTGGGATTGGGAGCCCTGAAATTTTTTTTGAATATTATATTTTGGGATGATGCCTTTAAAGTTTTTTTTTATAAGCTCAGTCTGCATTTTTAGGTTAATATGTGCATAGGAATAAAATACAGCATTATGGCCACTATATGGAGATGAGGAGCATAAGAAAAAAATACTGCAGTATGGCCACTAGATGGAGATGAAGAGCATAGGAATACAATATGGTATTATGGCCACTAGATGGAGATGAAGAGCATAGGAATACAATATTGCATTATGGCCACTAGATGGCAATGAGGAGCATAGGCATAAAATACTGCATTATGGCTGCTAGAGGTAGCCGAGAAGCATAGGAATAAAATACCGCATTATGGCTGCTAGATGGAGATAAGTTTAGGAATAAGATACCATATTTTGGCTACTAGATGGAGATGAGGAGCATAGGAATACAATATTTCATTATGGCCACTAGATGGAGATAAGGAGCAAAGGAATAAAATACTGCATTATGGTCGCTAGATGTAGTCGAGAAGCATAGGAAAAAAATACCATATTATTGCCACTAGATGGAGACGAGGAGCATAGGAATACAATATTGCATTATGGCCACTAGATGTATCCGAGAAGCATAGGAAAAAAATACTGTATTATGGCCACTAGATGGAGATGAGGAGCATAGGAATACAATATTGCAATATGGCCACTAGATGGAGATGAGGAGCAATGGAATAAAATACAGCATAACGACTACTAGATGGAGATGATGTGCATAGGAATAAAATACTGCATTATGGGCACTAGATGGAGATGAGGCGCATAGGAAATACACATGTCTTTGTAACAAGAGATATAATGTAGCAATTCTATGTAACCAATGGTGAATCAATCATTGTGATTTTAAAACACATGGATCGGGAAGATTCACCTACAGTGAATGTTTGGTGAATGTCATTTATTGCTTTATACATACGCGGCTAAGGAGTAAAAAAGGAAACAAATGCTGTTAGAAATTTTCCTGTACTGGTCAAATGTTTGTTGTTTTTTTTTGGTTGACTTTAAAATGGAAAATATTGTATTTGACCACTAGATGTCACTAGGTCTCATAGAAAAATCCTATAATGGTTATTGCCATCTATTGGCCAAATGTGATATTTTCTGTTTTAAAGCAATTTAAAAAGGTTGGTCCAGCACAGGAAATAATGCATTGTTTTTCCCCATTCATTCGATGACTGGTTCACTATCGAACAGATTGCTTATCCAAAAGATCTGCCTGTGTGATGGAAGACATGTCAGATAAGATAAATGGACTATGGCAACAAAGGATTGAGAAATGTTCCTTTAAAAAATACTTTTATTTACATACAGAAGCACACAAAGTCCAAAATATATAACAGTGCTATTACACCGAAAAATATGTGATTGTTTCATCATTACACTGAATCTGCATTTTTAAAGGGATCGTCTAACTAAAATAAATATTTATTTAGGAGTCTGAATTGGTTAAATCACCTAAAGTCTTATTCGTTTTCTCACTAACATCAAGTACTCAGTACCAGCATTTACTGTTAGGTTTCTCCCCAGTAGTTTGTGTCTCTGCCCCTCCCAGAATGGTGAGATTTCCCTGCATTAGTTTGTGTCTCTGCTCCTCCCACAATGAAGAGAATTCCCTGCATTAGTGTCTCTGCCACTCCCACAATGATGTGATTTCCCTGCAGTAGGTGTGTCTCTGCCCCTCCCACAATGGTGAGTTTTCCCGGTGTCTTGCCGAGAAAGTTCGCCCGGCGGATAAGGACCCCCCCCCCCCCCGTACTGCGCAGGCGCAGTGCTTGCGCAGTATGAACTACTAGGAGCCGCCGAAGATAGCCGAAGCTGAAAATCTTCAATCAGCTGTACACGGCGCCTGGGCCCTGGGTCCAGGTTCAAGCCCCACCATCCAAGTGGACCTAGAGGGAGAATAAAAAAGTGCCGAGCGAAGCGAGGCCGTGCCTGAAACGTGGCGAGCGAAGCGAGCCCGCGAGGGGCCCTCTTACAGGCGCCGTGTACAGCTGATTTCCAACTATTCCGCTTCGGCTATTTCCGCCGGCTAGAGGGGGTCCTTATCCGCCGAGGGGAACTTTCTCGGCAGAACACCGGGAGTAGTTTGTGTCTCTGCCCCTCCCACAATGATGAGATTTCCCTGCAGTAGTTTGTGTCTCTGCCCCTCCCACAATGATGTGATTTCCCTGCAGTAGGCGTGTCTCTGACCCTCCCACAGTGGGGACATTTCCTTCAGTAGTTTGTGTCTGCCCCTCCCACAATGATGATATTTCCCTGCAGTAGTTTGTGTCTCTGCCACCCCCACAATAATGTGATTTCCCTGCAGTAGTTTGTGTCCCTGCCCCTCTCACAATGGTGAGATTTCCCGGCAGTAGTTTGTGTCTCTGCCCCTCCCACAATGGTGAGATTTCACGGCAGTAGTTTGTGTCTCTGCCCCTCCCACAATGGTGAGATTTCCTGGCAGTAGTTTGTGTCTCTGCCCCTCCCACAATGGTGAGATTTCACGGCAGTAGTTTGTATCTCTGCCCCTCCCACAAGGCCTTAATGAAGGTGTCAGTGTCTCACAGATGGATTTGTAATGGTCATAGCACTGGGGCAGGGCTGAGAACTCTGATGACACTCTATAACCAGCATTGGATTAAAATTTCCAGCAACCACAGACAACAGAAAACTTTGGGTGGAGTTGTGCTTTAATAACTGAGAAAATATACTCTTCTTTCTTGGTATGCATAATATTTAGACCCCTATCACACTGGGGCAGTTTTCAGGCATTTTAGCACTAGAAATAGCGCCTGTAAAGCGCCTGAAAACTGCTCTTGCTGCCCGAATGTGGAAGCCCGAGTGCTTTCACACTGGGGCGGTGCTCTTGCGGGACGTTGGAAAAAGTCCTGCAAGCAGCATCTTTGGGGCGGTATGGGAGCGGTGTATACAGCACTCCCAAAACGTCTCTGCCCATTGCAATGAGTGGGCAGCGCCTCGGAAGCGCCGCAACACCAGTGTTTTTAACCCCTTCTTTGGGGTTAAAAGCGACACACTAGCGGCAAAAAAGTGCCGCTTGAACAGCGGTAAAGCGCCGCTATAACAAGCGGCGCTTTACCGCTAACGCTCGGGCGGCCCCAGCGTGAAAGGGGTCTTATAGATCATACAAATATAATAATTTTACAAATAAATAAGTGACACGGCAATCTATAGCCTGTAAAATGTGCTTTTCCACCACAACACAAGTCGCAGTTATGTAAACGGCGCGCACGGCTGTAATTCGTAACCTCCGAAGTCGGTCTCGGCTGGAAAAATACACAAATTCGCTTTCCTGTTTAACTTTTACACAAATCACTTAAAACAAACACTTCTTTCCGCTGCGATTCCTTCAAAGCCGCTCGCCTCTTGGCAGGAGTTCAGAGGAATGAGAATGCCGCCATTAAATCCCCATCCAAACACGGGGCCGCCACCGGGGAGGACCGGCGCAAAGACAGCACTTTTTTATTCAGCGAGGTGAGGAGATGAATTTGCCGGTCAGAGCGCCAGCTGGCGAGTGCAAATTTTTTGGCGGGTATTGAAGGACGCAGAGATTGTTTTATGTGAATGGATCACTGAAAACGGATTTCTCCAACCTGCGTGTAAACAATGCAGCGCCCGGTGACGGTCCGGGGGTCAGGTCACGCTACATCAAGTCATGGTTTTCAACAACTGTCGTGTTTTCACAATACAGAAATAGATGTGTTAAAAAAAAAAAAACATATCCACTTGACCTCCGGAAGATTTACCCCCCTTCCTGACCAGACCATTTTCTACGATACGGCATTGCGTTACTTTAACTGACAATTGCGCGGTCGTGCTACACTGTACCAAAATAAAATTGATGTCCTTTTTTCCCCATAAATAGAGCTTTCTTTTAGTGGTATTTGATCACCTCTGCATTTTTATTTTTTTTTTGTGCTATAAGCAAAAAAAAAAGACAATTTTGAAAAAAAAATATATATATTTTTACTTTCTGCTATAAAATATAGCTAATAAAAAATTTAAAACATTGAATTTCTTCTTCAATTTAGGCCAATATCAATTCTGCTACATATTTTTGTTAGAAAAAAAAAATCCGAATAAGCGTATATTGATTGGTTTACAAACTATGGGATATAGTTATGGAATTTTTATTTATTTTTTATTTTTTACTAGTAATGATGGCGATCAGCGACTTATAGCGGGACTGCAATATTGCAGCAGGCAAATCGGACACCTGACACTTTTTTGGGAACCGGTGACACCAATACAGTGATCAGTGCTAAAAATATGCACTGTCACTGTACTAATTACACTGGCTGGGAAGGAGTTAACAGCAGAGGCGATCACAGGGTTAACTGTATGCCTGGCCAGTAATTTACTACTGTGGGGGAGGTGCTTGTACTAGTGGAAGGCAAAGATCCATGTCCCTGCTTTGCAGAAACACAGGATCCATGCCTTCCATATTGACACATCGGCAATCTGCCTTGTTTACATAGGCAGACTGGCATTCTGCCTGTGTAACGAATGATCGCCGGGTGCCGGTGGACATTGGGCCTGCCGAGCCCACTGAGTGAGCCTCTGGTATGGTGTTGGTGACAGGAGGATCAGAACCAGGATCACTGTGGTCGGGTATGGTGTTGATAACAGGAGGATCAGGACCGGGATCACTGTGGTCTGGTATGGCGCTAAGGACAGGAGAATCAGGATCACTATAGCCTGCTATGGCCTAGGGGACAGAAGGATCAGGACTGGGATCTCCATGGTCTGGTATAGTGTTGGAGATCACTGTGGTCAGGTATAATGCTAGGGACAGGACCAGGTTCATGTTGATCAAATATGGTGCTAGGGACAGGGGGACCAGGACTGGGATCACTGTGGTCTGGTATGGTGTTGGGGAAAGGGGAATCAGGACTGGGATCACTGGTCAGGTATGGTGCTAGAGACAGGAGGATCAGGACCAGGATCTCTGTGGTTAGGTATGGTGTTGGGGACAAGCGCATCAGAAGCAGGATCACCGTGATCTCGTATGGTTAGGGGGACAGAAGGATGGGGATTGGGATCTCCATGGTCTGGTATGGTGTTGGGGATCACTGTGGTCTGGTATGGTTTGGGGGACAGAAGGATGAGGACCGGGATCACTGTGGTCTGGTATGATTTGGGGGACAGAAGGATGAGGACCGGGATCTCCATGGTCTGGTATGGTGTTGGGGATCACTGTGGTCTGGTATGGTTTTGGGGACAGAAGGATCAGGACCAAGATCAATGTGGTCACGTATATCACTGTGGTCTGGTGTTGTGTTGGGGAAAGCAGGATCAGTACCAGGATCATTGTAGTCTGGTACAGTTCTGAGGATAGAAGGATCAGGACTGGGATCACTATGGTCAGGTATGTTGCTAAAGACAGGAGGATCAAGACCAGGATCACTGTGGTCAGGTATGGTGTAGGGGAAAGGAGGATCAGGATCACTGTGGTCAGAAAAAATGCTAGGAACAGGAGGATCAGGATGGGATCACTGTGGTCAGGTATGGTGTAGGGGAAAGGAGGATCAGGATCACTGTGGTCAGGAATAATGCTAGGGACAGGAGGATCAGGACGGGATCACTGTGTTCAGGTATGGTGTAGGGGAAAGGAGGATCAGGATCACTGTGGTCAGGAATAATGCTGGAGACAGGAGGATCAGGATGGGATCACTGTGGATTGGTATGGTGCTGGGGACGGGAGGATCAGGACCAAGAACACTGTGGTCTGGTATGGTGCTGAGGACGGAAGGATCAGGAGAGAGATCACTGTGGTCATGGGGTTAACAGTCCTCAAATTTGGTTCATTTTCTCACTCTTGAATAATGTACTCTTGTGGGTTCCTCGTCCTCTTCATCCTCCGTATCCTCATCACTATCCTCTTCTTCTACTTGTGTCTGCCTCTGAAGGATGCTGGGCAGGCTCTGAAAGAAAAACATCCCCAGATTGTACTAAAGGTTTATAGCACCAGCAATGCACACAATGATACACAGCAGACTGATAAGCTCATCTTTGTCACTTTGCTCTCTCCTCCTATCAGAATGCTCCTTGCACTGCAGCACAATGATTGGCTCATTGTCCTGCTTCTCCCTCTCCCTGCCTAAACTCTGCTGTACAGGGACTGCAAGAGGCTAATAACTCAGACAGATTCAGGTACTTACACTGCTTGTAATACAATAAATGATGTATTTATGATTACAGCGTTGCATTCATTTGTATTTTTTCCTTTCTGTCCAAAGTTCAGCTTCAAAAATCTACTCACAGGCACATCCACACCTACACCACTTCATATTCAAAAGGGGAAGTTTGAGCGATTTCACAATGCTTGTTATTTTGTGTTGAGTGGGGCAGAATTACAGTGATGTAAGTGTCCCCACTTTGGAGAATTCCTTTCCTGGGGACACTGGGAGAGGAAGTTAGAGGGACATTTTCTGCAAAGAGGAGGCAGACCGCAATAGGAAAAGTTTGAAATTATAAGGAAAAAGGAGCAGTAGAATTTTAATATTAAAATTGAGATTCTTTTTTATTTGCATCCTCTGTTTGAAACTGACGCGTTTCAAGGGCTCTATAAATATACAGTGGATATAAAAGGTCTGCACACCCCTGTTAAAATGTCAGGTTTCTGTGGTGTAAAAAAAATTAGACAAAGATAAGTCATTTCAGAACTTTTTGCACCTTTAATGTGACCTATAAACTGTACAACTGTTGAAAAACAAACTGAAATCTGAGAGGTGAAAAAAAAAACCTAAAATAATGTGGTTTGCATAAGTGTGCACACCCTCTTATAACTGGGGATGTAGCTGTGTTCAGAATTAAGCACTCACATTCAAACCCATCTTAAATAGGACTCAGTACACACCTGCCATCATTTAAACTGCCTCTGATTGACCCCAAATAAAGTTCAGCTGTTCTAGTAGGTCTTTCCTGACATTTTCTTAGTTGCATCCTACACCAAAAGCCATGGTGCAGAAGCTTCCAAACCTTCAGAGGGACCTCATTGTTAAAATTTATCAGTCAGGAGAAGGGTACAAAAGAATTTCCAAGGCATTAGATATACCATGGAACACAGTGACGACAGTCATCAAGTGGAGAAAATATGGCACAACAGTGACCTTACCAAGAACTGGATGCCCCTCCAAAATTGATGAAAAGACGAGAAGAAAACTGGTCAGGGAGGCTGCCAAGAAGCCTACAGCAACATTAAAGGAGCTGCAGGAATATCTGGCAAGTACTGGCTGTGTGTTACATGTGACAACAATCTCCCGTATTCTTCATATGTCTGGGCTATGGGGTAGAGTGACAAGACGGAAGTCTTTTCTTATAAAGAAAAACATCCAAGCCCGGCTAAATTTCTCAAAAACACATCTGAAGTCTCCCAAAAGAATGTGAGGAAATGTATTATGGTCTGATGAAACCAAGGTTGAACTTTCTGGCCATAATTCCAAAAGATATGTTTGCCACAAAAACAACACTGCACATCACCAAAAGAACACCATACCCACCGTGAAGCATGGTGGTGGCCACATCATGCTTTGGGGCTTTTTTTTTTTTAGCTGGAACAGGGGCCTTAGTCAAGGTAGAGGGAATTATGAACAGTTCAAAATACCAGACAATATTGGCACAAAACCTTCAGGCTTCTGCTAGAAAGCTGAACATGAAGAGGAACTTCATCTTTCAGCATGACAACGAAACAAAGCATACATCCAAATCGACAAAGGAATGGCTTCACCAGAAGAAGAAGAAGAACATTTTGGAATGGCCCAGCCAGAGCCCAGACCTGAATCCATTTGAAAATCTGTGGGGTGATCTGAAGAGGGCTGTGCACAGGAGATGCCCTCGCAATCTGACAGATTTGGAGTGTTTTTGCAAAGAAGAGTGGCCAAATATTGCCAAGTAAGGATGTGCCATGCTGATAGACTCATACCTCAAAAGACTGAGTTCTGTAATAAAATCAAAAGGTGCTTCAACAAAGTATTAGTTTAAGGGTGTGCACACTTATGCAACCATATTATTTTATTTATTTATTTTTTTACTTCCCTCCACTAAAAGATTTCAGTTTGTTTTTCAATTGAGTTGTACAGTTTATAGGTCACATTAAAGGTGGGAAAAGTTCTGAAATTATTCATCTTTGTCTCATTTTTTTACATCACAGAAACCTGACATTTTAACAGGGGTGTGTGGACTTCATCCACTGTAATATAAGATAATACACAGTGCAGGGGTGAGTAGTAAGTAATGTAGAGTGCAGAGGTCAGAAGTATGTAACATATATGTAATGCACAGTGCACGAGTCGGTAGTAAGTAATGCACAGTCCAGAAGTCAATAGTATATAATGCAAAGTGCAGAGGTCAGTGGTATGTAACACACAATGCAAGGGTCAATAATATATAACGCAAAGTGCATGAGTCTGTAGTTAAGTAATACACAGACAAGAGTCAATAGAATATATAGCAAAGTGCAAAGATCAGTAGTAAGTAAATCAGTGCATGTGTCAGTAGTAAGTAATGCACAGTCCAGAGGTCAGTAGTATGTAACACATAATGCAGGGGTCACTAATATATAATGCACAGTCTAGAGGTCAGTAGTATGTAACACATAATGCAGGGGTCACTAATATATAATGCATAGTCTAGAGGTCAGTAGTATGTAACACATAATGCAGGGGTCACTAATATATAATGCACAGTCTAGAGGTCAGTAGTATATAACGCAAAGTGCAGAGGTCAATAGTATATAACGCAGAGTGCAAAGGTCAGTAGTATGTAACGCACAATGCAGGGGTCACTACTATATAATGCACAGTCCAGAGGTCAGTAGTATATAACGCAAAGTGCAGAGGTCAGTAGTATGTAATGTACAGTGCAGAGGTCAGTAGTAACACATTTTCCCCCACAAGCAAAAATACCCCCCTTACATTACAGATATCTACCTCTCTAAACTAAAACCACCCACAGCAGAAACTTCCCCCTCCCTCTGTAAAGTTCACTCACCAGACTTCATATGCCAGGGATTCCCAGCAAAGTGAGGGAAGTACTCCCAGGTCAACCCTTGCCTGTGGTATATGATATGTCAGAGATGAAAACTGCGGTCTGAGAGACAGCGACCACTTTTGACTGGGGAAGTGTTTCAGGGGTCTGAATGTTCTCCCCTTTTTGGGATTGGATTTGGCAGCAAAAGCTGCCAGAATCAATTTTGGATACTGTATCGCTCACACAAAACTTCATATAAATTCATTAAATTTATATATATATATACACTTATATACTATATATATATATATATATATATATATATATATATATATATATATATATATATATATATATATATATATATACATATAAAAGCTCCGAAATGCGCAAGCTGTTTTTTAAATGATTAGATCCCTAGTGGCCAACCTGTGGACCTTTGACACTTTTTGTGCGGCCCTCTGCAGACTGGAATCTGTGTTTCCTTAATGCCCTGTTATTGCAGTGATTTTTAGCATTCTCATGTCATAGGTCTCCAGTCTCTAATCATCTCCTGAAGCATGTCCCCAGTCTGCAACAACTTCTATAGCAATTCCAGTCTCTAACTGTCTCCTGCAAGATGTCTGCAGTCTCTGTGCATCTCTTGAATCACGTCCAAAGTATCTGACCATCTCTTGTATCATGTCTGCAATGTCTGACCATCTCTTGTAACATGTCTGCAGTCTCTGACTATCTCCTGTATCATGTCTGCAGTCTCTGACTATCTCCTGTATCATGTCTGCAGTCTTTGACTATCTCATGTTGTATGTGTGCAGTCTCTGACCATCTCCTGTATCATGTCTGCAGTCTCTGACCATCTCTTGTATCATGTCTGCAGTCTTTGACTATCTCATGTTGTATGTCTGCAGTCTCTGACCATCTCCTGTAGTATGTTTGTAATCTCTGACCATCTCTTGTATCATGTCTGCAATGTCTGACCATCTCTTGTAACATGTCTGCAGTCTCTGACTATCTCCTGTATCATGTCTGCAGTCTCTGACTATCTCCTGTATCATGTCTGCAGTCTTTGACTATCTCATGTTGTATGTGTGCAGTCTCTGACCATCTCCTGTATCATGTCTGCAGTCTCTGACCATCTCTTGTATCATGTCTGCAGTCTTTGGCTATCTCATGTTGTATGTCTGCAGTCTCTGACCATCTCCTGTAGTATGTTTGCAATCTCTGACCATCTCTTGTATCATGTCTGCAGTCTCTGACCAACTCATATGTCATGCCCATAGTCTTTGTGGTCTGGCACTCTAAATGCTATCTTTCTCTTTCTGGATTCTGATTCTGGGTACCCCAGTTAGGGTGAGCCTGTCTGCCAAGAGCAGTGCCATTGTACTTTGGAAATTGGTAGGACATCATACAATAAGCACAAAACTGATTATTAGTATTCCAGACACCTCTCAGATACCGATCATGGAATCCTATGTCCAGTGTTGGGGAGGCGGGTAGAAAGAAGAGGCAGCCACCTTGGGCAATTTGCCAGACGAAAGGAAACCAAGAAATGTCAGGACCTGCAACCTATGTTCCTCAAGTAGTTCACAGCTCATGGGGTGGGAGGATGCACCTTTTCTCCTTGGGTGCTTGAGGACCTTGTCTTGGCACTACCTACATCCAGCAGATGTCAAATGTTGTATATACCGCTCCAGGATGTGAGAGTATTTCCATCATAGAATATAAGGGTGCAGCCAGACCTAAAGACCTGAAGGTTGAATGCCATTCCGGGGCACCAACTGCACATTTGACCTTTCGGCTCAGTATTCTTACCAGACTGCATGCTTAGTGGAGGGTCTGAACCTACCACCCCCCTTTTTTAAGCCCCTTTTGAACGGGCACCAACAGAGCGGAGCCACGCTCCCTCTATAGGGTTCTACCAACATCCCATGTGGGCTGTCATATAGAAGCTCCGGCTGTTTTCTCCCTTTTAATTACCGTGAGCAGACAGATGAACCCCCATGCCTCCCTCTCTCACAGCTCAGAGCCGCGCATCACATAACGAGGAATCGATCCCTGCGAGCACGTTTATTAATTTCCTGCAACCTTCTCACTTACCGGATCGGTGATTCATGCCAGGCTCTTCACACTGAGGGGATTATTACTGTCCTTCGGGGACATGTTGCAGCGCAAGGAAATGTCAGCGGATTTTGTTAACCGCTTCCACCCCTGGAAGCTGAAGGACTGTGTACGTTTGTATATATGTACTGTATGTATGTATGTATGTACCGTGTGAATATTAAATAAATCATATTAGATATATATATAGTTATATGTATATACATGTATATACACATATATACACACACACTTTGGATCTGCTCACTCACCAGAGAGCTTGTACTCCAAGTGGCATTAGAGGAAGGGTTTGTTGCATTGACCGGTCGAGCGTCTTGTGTTCCGGTGTTAATATGGATCTTGGCACGGAAATCCTGCAAAATACAGACACTGCAATATGATATATTATCATAAAATATTTTATAATCACATAATTTTAACCCATTTATTTTATCTTCACCCCCTCAGCTAATGTGACTGTGCACCCCTTACATATCAGGGCCTGATCACACCTAAGCGTTATGGGAATGCATGGTCTGCGGTGTGATGCCATTCAAATTACGTGTTGTAGATACACTATGTTGCCAAAAGTATTGGGATGCCTGCCTTTACACACACATGAACTTTAACGTGAAGCGACCAGGAGGGGGGTGGCAGCAGTTAGATTGTTTGCCGCTCCCCCCCAAAAAAAAAATCAGCCGCCACTGCTTGTGGGTTTAACTAATAATTTTCAAAATTGAGTTGGCCTAACATTTGCAGCTATAAAAAGCCTCAACTCTTCTGGGAAGGCTGTCCACAAGGTTTAGGAGTGTGTCTATGGGAATGTATGACCGTTCTTCCAGAAGCGCATTTGTGAGGTCAGGCACTGATGTTGGACAAAAAGACCTGGCTCGCAGTCTCTGCTGTAATTCATCCCAAAGGTGTGCTATCGGGTTGAGATCAGGACTCTGTGCAGGCCAGTCAAGTTCCTCCACCCCAAACTCGCTCATCCATGTCTTTATGGACCTTGCCTTGTGCATTGGTGATCAGTCATGTTGGAACAGGAAGGGGCCATCCCCACACTGTTCCCACAAAGTTGGGAGCATGAAATTGTCCAAAATGTCTGGGTATGCTGACACCTTAGGAGTTCACTTCACTGGAACTAAGGGGCCAAGTTCAACCACTGAAAAACAACCCCACACCATAATCCCCCCTCCACCAAATGATTTGGACCAGTGCACAAAGCAAGGTCCATAAAGACATGGATGAGCGAGTTTGAGGTGAAGGAACTTGACTGCTGACCTCAACCTGATAGAACCCCTTTGGGATGAATTAGAGCGGAGACTGTGAGCCTGGCCTTTTCGTCCAACATCAGTGTCTGACCTCACAAATGCACTTCTGGAAGAATGGTCAAACATTCCCATAGACACACTCCTAAACCTTGTGGACGGCCTTCCCAGAAGAGTTGAAGCTGTTATAGCTGCAAAGGGTGGGCCAACTCAATATTGAACCCTACGGACTAAGACTGGGATGCCATTAAAGGTCATGTGCGTGTAAAGCCAGGCGTCCCAATATTTTCAGTAATATAGTGTATCAACATTAAATGGTATGTCGTTCCTAGCAGTGAACGTATTTGGTCACTTTTATACAATTGAAGTATTTTGTTATATCTGTTTTGAAAAAAAAAAAAAATCTGTTCATTCTGCCAGAAATTCAGTGCTGCCCTGTGACCCTGCAGTGTTATCGCAAGCATTATCAACCATGCCCAGTTCACCCCTTCCCATCTATGTTAAGCAGATGAGGAGGGGGTATTCTGTAGTCCTATCCAAAGGTGCCAACATTCCTCCAAATATACAGTATAGAGAGTAAGTGTTGCCACCCTAGAACAGGAAGAAGTGACAGGAACACTAGGTGAAAGTAAAGAAAAAAAAGGCCTAGAATAATCAAAATATACAGAATAATGTAATGACAAATAAAGACAACTAATGCAGCCATCACATCTAAGGACTGGTAAGATGCAATGCATTTTTATTATTTGTTTTTTATGCACTTTAATATAGAAAAGAAAGGGGGGGGGGGGCTGGGGGTTCCTATAGATTACCCACTAGAGGGCGTATGGTGCAGCATTTTTGTGCCTGGCCCCCTCTAGTAGGTTACTTATAGGAACATATGTCTGCCACCATGTACATATACACAGCAGAAGCTTGCAGAAAAGTAGGAAGCTAAACAAGAAAAATAATAATGAATAATGTAATATACATACAACCTTTACTTTTAACATGAAAACAACTGGAATGAACTCAGCGCTTTTAAATTGTCTTGGAGTCATGAATCAAACATGAACCGGTAGGGAGCGATTTCAGTCCTGGCATACAGTAAATGGTTGTATCTCATGCCCTGTGTGCCAGGCTGTCTAATCACATTATATGACGCACATCGCTCTCACCTCCATGTCTTTCTCCAGGTCGCAGTCCTGCAGGCTGTGGAAGGCGCTGGTGTATACTTCAAGAGCCCGAGCGTGAAATATCATCTCAACTGTAAGGAAGTCTGAGAAGATTTTCTGGTGTTAAGAAAGAAATAAGAGGATCGTCAGTGGAGGGGTCTGTGCAACCTAAATGTCTGCTTATTCTAAACCCCCCCGTGACTGTGAAATGGACCCTGGGGCCAAACTGCAAAGGGTTACAACAGGACTTTCCCTTATAAGCAAACATTTGGGAGCAACATTTTTGTTGACTTTATTTTATCCCTAGTGATGTCATCAATGGGTCTCTGTGTTTCTCTATGCAATGCGGGTAGATCATGGCTGGTGGGAGGGGCCAGCAGGGTGCTGTACATGGCTTCCTGAAAACATCCCAACCCCCGGCCTCTGTACTCCTCTCAAGAGCCCTCAGTCCTGATGCAAGCAGTGGGCTGGCTCTTGGGAGGGGTTTTGTGAATATCAAAATTCCTAGCTGGGTGGGTGTCAGTCTGGAGGAGTGGGCAGGCAGTATTTGCATGCAGACCACCCGAGGTAATGCCCACACGATGCTGAGCCTCCATGTTTGTAAGAACTGAAATCCAATGAATGGAAAGGGCGGGCCAAGGACAGTCAGGCTGGAGAGAAAAAGGGCTAGATGAAGCTGGATGTCCTCCAGTCAGGAAATGTGGCGGTCTCTATCTGATTTGATGCAGCTTCTAATGCACATTGTGAGAAGCTCACAGTGTGCGGTGAAATCAGAGTAAGCCATGTCAGTCCGGGAGAGGAGCCGGTACAACTGTGCAAGACTGAAGGGAAGACCGGAGGTCAGATTTAAGTTATCCCTTTACCAGACCCATCTCTATATGATTCCCGCATTAAACATTAAATGTCAGCAAAAGACAAAAAAAATAACTCTTCCTGGAGGCATGTCAGAGATTTTACACATCATTATGACATTTATTAGTCTGAGAGCCCTGGGAATGTGTGGTTTACCCAACCAGCCTGTCTATGACTCCACTTATCTCCATTCTTATTTTCCTGTTATGTGATGGACATTCTAATTCTCTCCTCCACCCTCCAGTGTGCAGCGATCTGCTTTTTATCTGCACAGTTTACCTTTCCCTGAAGAATGATAAAACCTCCCGCAAAGTGTCAGCCTGTGTCAGACAGAATTGTTTACTGACCTGCAATTGTCTGCAGTGTGTTTACTGCCAGGCCTCATTAATTCTACCCACAGAGACGTCAGACTGCTAAGAGTCCCTAATGTACATCTTCCATGATTGTCACATTTGTCCTTCCAAATAAAGCTTTGTGCATCTGGGATCTGCATGTAAAAGCACACTCGGCTCCAGTCTGTGTGGGGGTCCTTGTCTGTCCGGCTGCAATGTGCTGACGCAGCAGCTATTGTCAGGAACTTGATCACCTGCTGGAGGCAATGTGGTTTCCCTGTCGGAGAGATGTAATTCCAGTGTCCTCCAGCGGGTGTCTCCCAGCAACCAGCAGACCCCACTAATCAGTTTCCACCTGATGCTGGCTGCTGGGAGGGTATTTAGGTCCTCCCTTACTAACTACCTCTTGTTTTCCCTGCTGCCAGATACTGATAGCAACTATCCTGTTCCTTTTTTCTTATTAATATGGCCAGAGTACCGCTATCATCTGATCAATGAGTATTTCATGCTGTCTATCTACACACAATAAATACCTGAATGTCTTTAATTTTCTGCTCCTGGAAGGTGTCAATGGCCTCCTCTAGCTGTTGTGTGGTCCGGGCTGCATCCACTGACGCTCTCTGGACGTTGGATTCGGCCTGTGAGGATTGAACGTCCCAAATCGACAATCAATTTCATATGAATACAAACCTGGAGCTGTACACATTGCCAAAGACTGACGTCTGAATCAGTAGTGGCCTTTTTTTTTTTTATATGGGGGTACTCAAGTGCAGCCCATGACAGGGCGGTGATTGTAATGTTATAGAAAACTGTCAGTGACAACAGACATATTAGAGGAGATGGTCAGAGACCACAGACATGCTACAGGAGATGGTCAGAGACCACAGACATGCTACAGGAGATGGTCAGAGACCACAGACATACTACAGGAGATGGTCAGAGACCACAGACATACTACAGGAGATGGTCAGAGACTGCAGACATACTACAGGAGATGGCCAGAGGCCACAGACATAGTACAGGAGATGGTCAGAGACTGCAGACATGCCACAGGAGATGGTCAGAGACTGCAGACATACTACAGGAGATGATCAGAGACTGCAGACATACTACAGGAGATGGTCAGAGACTGCAGACATAGTACAGGAGATGATCAGAGACTGCAGACATACTACAGGAGATGGTCAGAGACTGCAGACATACTACAGGAGATGGTCAGAGACTGCAGACATACTACAGGAGATGGTCAGAGACTGCAGACATACTACAGGAAAGGATCAAAGACTGCAGACATAATACAGGAGATGGTCAGAGACTGCAGACACACTACAGGAGTTGATCAGAGACTGCAGACACGCTACAGTTGATCAGAGACTGCAGACATACTACAGGAGATCATCAGAGACTGCAGACATATTACAGGATATGTCCAGAGACTGCAGACATAATATAGAAGATGGTCAGAGTCTGCAGACATGGTACAGGATATGGTCAGAGTCTGCATACATACTACAGAAGATGATCAGAGTCTGCAGACATACTACAGAAGAGGGCCAGAGACTGCAAACAACTAGAGCCCAGTCTAAAGGGTATTTTCCTTCAGTGACCTGAGTGAGAACCTAGGTAAGGAAAACTCAGACTAATGTCACAGTAAGTGCCAATGGGCTGTAAGTGGCCCCCAGGCCACAGGTTAGGCACCAGAGCTCCAATGAATGTTGTTGTTCATACACCAACAGAAAATAATATTATTACAAATTGATGCTGGGGATGTGCGATTTTGTTATAATTTATAGTCTACAATAGAAAATATTTCTAGTAAAAAAGAAGAACATTTTGTAGATTCCTTTTGAGCTAAATTCTAATGCTCTAGATCAGGGCGTCTCAACCAGGGTTCCTCCAGAGGTTGCTAGGGGTTCCTTGAGCAATCAGCAATTTTTACCTCTCTAATAAGTTCACACTGACACCATTGATCCTTTTTGGGAAATCCTTCCCAATGACCACAAGTTTAAGGAGCATTCTTCCCACTGACCATCACACTAATGTATCATGAGTTGTAGATATAGGATTTTTTAGCAGGGGTTCCCTGAGACCAGAAAGTTATTGCAAGGGTTCATCTGTGTTGAAAAGATTGAGAAAGGCTGCTCTATATACACTATATACGCTATACAGTATATGCTCTATATACTTTGCACAGATGCAAACTTTACAGAAGATTCTGATCTTTTTGTAGTCTAAATAAAAACCTGCCATTTGCCTTATAATATCAGATGGCTAGATGGATGGGTCTGCATTCATACCGCCAACTGAGCAGTCTCAGTGCTGGATTCTTAAAAGGAACATCACCGGCATTTATTTGACTGTGAAGAGTCTTCACCCAAACAGATGCATGGAAGTGATGTTAAAATAATTTGTTGGGTTTATTAAGTTGTGGCTGCTGCAGAGTGAAATGAGATGATGCAGGGTCAGAACTGGGGGGGTAGTTGCCCTGTCTTTATGTGTTGGGCAAGGGGCACCAACTGAGCTTACAGCCTGCCCTCACCCCTTCCATTCTATACTGACCAACCCTACTGCCTGAGGACTGCCCTACCTAACAGGAGGAACCAGGGTGGAGGAGCAGTGATGTCTCCAGTGGTCAGGTCCATTGTCTGCACCAGGCAGGGCTGCTGTTAGAAATCATGGGGCCCAGTATGGCCTTCCTGACGGGGTCCCCCAACCCCACCTACACCACACCCCAAGGTGAAGTGGAATTGCGGTACTGAGTGTATCCACCTACACCCCAAAAATGAAAAAAAAAAAGTTCCTCCTCTGCTCCCACTTCCTAAGCTGTTCTGTTGACGTAATGGGGTCCAGGGAAATGTAGTTTAAGCCCTGATAAGTAAATAGAAGTGGGGGTGTGGCCTAGTAAAATCAATTTATTCATTTAAGCAGAAATGAACAATAAATCTATCCCGAGCCCCCCTGTTTAGATGATGAGGCCTGGGCCCAGTACAACAGTTGTACTGCCCTATTAGAGGCCCTGGCACTAGGTGCCAGCCAGCTGCCTGTCATTTTTTTATTGTTGCACTTTGCAATTGTCAGACATGCAGAAGCAGCACTTGGGATAATCCAGGGAAGGAGGACACATTGAGCTGATTACAGGCGGAGGGAGAGATCTGTCTGATTAGCAGGAGAGATTACAACTTGTTAAAACAAAAGCGCCATGCTCTAACGAGGGCTCGCAGGCATAATGAGATAACGCAGAGCACCTCCATGGGAATTAACGATATCTAGACTTTCATAATAAGCGCTCATCATCTTTATAGAAGGGGCATATAAGGCCATCTACTTAGTACCATCTATACTGAACAATTCCACATTATTGTGCTGACACCATGATCACATGGCTTTGTTTATCAAGAAGGGTTTTCATTGGTGTTCCTCTATTCTTTGATATCTAAGGAGATATAGATATCCATCTCCAGAATATGGGGGGCAATTAGGACAGGTCCAAAATAGTCAAGAGGAGATTCCAATATCCTCAGGTACCACTGAAAGCCCATTGCACCCTTAAAGTTTACGTTTAATCTGCTGATATTTTACCTTTCCTGGTTCCTCCCCCATCAACATGCAATGATATTTTTAAATAAAGCTTCTATGCTTTGATTACATGCATTTTTATAGACCAAGTGATATCATAACTGGGTCTTTGTGCATCTCTATGCAATGCAGGCAGACCTCAGTACTCCTTTCAAGAGCCCTCAGCCCTGAAGCAAGCAGTGGGTGGCTCTTGGGAGGAGTTATGCAAATATCAAAATGCCTTGATGGGTGGGTGCCAGCCTGAAGGAGTGGGTGATCATAGGCAGGCAGTATTTGCATTCAGACCACCATAGATAAGGCCCACATGTGATGAACCTCCATGATTGAAAGAACTGAAATCCAATGAATAAAAAGGGGTAGGCCAGGGACAGTGAAGGAAGGGGCTAGATGATGTTGGATGGGTGTTACTAATGCAGAGATGTCCAAAGAGGAACATGAAGGGTGTCACTAAGGCCGAGATGTCCAAAGAGGAACATGAAGGGTGTCACTAAGGCCGAGATGTCCAAAGAGGAACATGAAGGGTGTCACTAAGGCCGAGATGTCCAAAGAGGAACATGAAGGGTGTCACTAAGGCCGAGATGTCCAAAGAGGAACATGAAGGGCGTCACTAAGGACGAGATGTCCAGAGAGGAACATGAAGGGCGTCACTAAGGCCGAGATGTCCAAAAAGGAACATGAAGGTCGTCACTAAGGCCGAGATGTCCATAGAGGAACATGAAGGGTGTCACTAAGGCCGAGATGTCCAGAGAGGAACATGAAGGGTGTCACTAAGGACGAGATGTCCATAGAGGAACATGATGGGTGTCACTAAGGCCGAGATGTCCAGAGAGGAACATGAAGGGTGTCACTAAGGCCGAGATGTCCAGAGAGGAACATGAAGGGTGTCACTAAGGACGAGATGTCCATAGAGGAACATGAAGGGTGTCACTAAGGCTGAGATGTCCATAGAGGAACATGAAGGGTGTCACTAAGGCCGAGATGTCCAGAGAGGAACATGAAGGGTGTTACTAAGGCAGAGATCCAAGAACAAAGGAAAACCACAGGCAAGCTGCAGGATTGGGTTATGGATAAGCTGTAGGGGTAGGTGCTTGCATCTGCCCTCTGTGTTACTATATATAGATATTTGGCAGAGAAGCTAACAATCAGTTTTCAGCCTGCTAGAGCCAAATACTGTATGCCTTTTTGCAATGAAAAGGTCTATGGGTGGAATTGAAAGCATACTGACTGTGTGATCTGAGCCAAAGCCAGACCCATCCACATTCAGTATTACTGTAGCTGCAAAACTGGAGACACATAGGGGTCTATTTAGATTAAAAAAACTGCTGTATGAATGTCTCAATCATTCAGTTGCTGTCTTAAACAGTCCTGTATTTTTCCGTTTTCTACCCGACCTTACATTGAAGTACATTTATACAGTATCTCACAAATGTGAGTACACCCCTCACATTTTTGTAAATATTTTATTATATCTTTTCATGTGAAAACACTGAAGAAATGACACTTTGCTACAATGTAAAGTAGTGAGTGTACAGCTTGTATAACAGTGTGAATTTTCTCTCCCCTCAAAATAACTCAACACACAGCCAATAATGTCTAAATTGCTGGCAACAAAAGTGAGTACACCCCTAAGTGAAAATGTCCAAATTGGGCCCATTTAGCCATATTCCCTCCCTGATGTCATGTTACTTGTTAGTGTTGCAAGGTCTCAGGTGTGAATGGGGAGCAGGTGTGTTAAATTTGGTGTTATCGCTCTCACTCTTTCATACTGGTCACTGAAAGTTGAACTTGGCACCTCATGGCAAAAAACTCTCTGAAGATCTGAAAAAAAAAGAATTGCTACTCTACATAAAGATGTCCTAGGCTATAAGAAGATTTCCAAGACCCTGAAACTGAGCTGCAGCACAATGGCCAATGCCATACAGCGGTTTAACAGGACAGATTCCACTCAGAACAGGCCTCACCATGGTCCACCAAAGAAGTTGAGTGCACATGCTCAGCGTCATATCCAGAGGTTGTCTTTGGGAAATAGACAAATGAGTGCTGCCAGCATTGCTGCAGAGGTTGAGGGGGTTCAGCCTGTCAGTGCTCAGACCATACGCCGCACACTGCATCAAATTGGTCTGCATGACTGTCATTCCAGAAGGAAGCCTCTTCTAAAGATGATGCACAAGAAAGCCCGCAAACAGTTTGCTGAAGACAAGCAGACTAAGGACATGGGTTCCTGGAACCATGTCCTGTGGTCTGATGAGACCAAGATAAACTTATTTGGTTCAGATGGTGTCAAGCTGTGTGGCAGCAACCAGGTGAGGAGTACAAAGACAAGTGTATCTTGCCTACAGCCAAGCATGGTGGTGGGAGTGTCATGGTCTGGGGCTGCATGAGTGCTGCCGGCACTGGGGAGCTACAGTTCATTGAGGGAACCATGAATGCCAACAAGTACTGTGACATACTGAAGCAGAGCATGATCCCCTCCCTTTGGAGACTGGGCCGCAGGGCAGTATTCCATCACGATAACGACCCCAAACACATCTCCAAGATTACCACTGCCTTGCTAAAGAAGCTGAGGGTAAAAGTGAAGGACTGGCCAAACATGTCTCCAGACCTAAACCCTATTGAGCATCTGTGGGGCATCCTCAAACGGACGGTGGAGGAAGGTGGAGGAGCACAAGGTCTCTAACATCCACCAGCTCCGTGATGTCGTCATGGAGGAGTGGAAGAGGACTCCAGTGGCAACCTGTGAAGCTCTGTGAACTCCATACCCAAGAGGGTTAGGGCAGTGCTGGAAAATAATAGTGGCCACACAAAATATTGACACTTTGGGCCCAATTTGGACATTTTCACTTAGGGGTGTACTGACTTTTGTTGCCAGTGATTTAGACATTAATGGCTGTGTGTTGAGTTATTTTGAGGGGACAGCAAATTTGCACTGTTATACAAGCTGTATAATCACTACTTTACATTGTAGCAAAGTGTTGTTTCAGTGTTGTCACACGAAAAGATATAATAAAATATTTACAAAAAATGTGAGGGGTGTACTCACTTTTGTGAGATACTGTATCTAGACTAATAATTTTCAGTGTGGTGCTTTAATTTCAGATTCTTTTACTTGCACTACAAATCAATAAAAATGTGGGAACCCTTGTCATCCACTGTAATACTAATGGATACCAACAGGACAACCCCAGAGTTCCAACGTTACCTATGTACTTTTCCAAATAAATGAAAACCCAACCAAATTTTTGTTATTTTCCCCCACCCCATCTAAAACCTAGAAAACAAACAAAAATGTACAATTTTTTAATATTAATATTTTTTATGATATTATTATGTGTTAATTTATTATTGTAATAAATAATAATATTACTTTAAATTATAATATAATTATTAATTATATTGTTTAAACTAATTGAATTAAATTTAAATGTTACATTATTTAAATTTTAATAATTTAGTATTTTGCAAATTTATGATGGAAATAATCTCAATCGTTTCCTGGTTTTAGTGTTGCCTGATGTTTTCCTTTAGGCCCGGTTCACACCTGTGCATTTTTTAGTGCCTTTTCTGTTTTGCAGAAACACACTACAGTCCATTTGACATGGTTTTCTATGGATTTAGTTCACATCTGTGCATTTTATGGAAAGGGCCAGAGATTTTTTTTTTCTGGTTTTTAGTTTCATAGACTTCAATGGATCAAAAATGTGCATTGAAAAATGCAAAATGCACCTACAATATGCAAACTGCAACCTGCATAAGTGTGAATCAGGCCTTAATTCTTGCAGACAGATTTGCACATGAACGTATTATACGTGGTCTTCTGTTCTAAAATCTACAGACAGCAACGCAGGAAATTCATTCTACACTACTGGTCTCCAACCTGTGGCTTGTGGGTCACATGCAACTCTTATCTTCATGTTAGATTGCTCGGGGGTTGGCCTCTATGCTCAGAAGCAGCCATCCTTTTGGAAGGCCCTCTATATTAAAGCCCACATTCAGCCAAAAATGTTTATTTCGGATAGAGTGGGGAAGTAGGCTCTTTGAGGCCTTTAAAGCTATATGTGTCCCTAACGGGCTATTTACCTTCACTGGCCGAGTGGGCAGAGCCGTGACATCTAACATATCTCATAAATGCATTGCCAAAAATTGAAGCTACCACTGGGGCAATTTGGTCTGTTTGCAGCCACAAAAGCAGAATTGTAGTATTGATTCTCTCACCCTATGTGTGTGTCCCTGCTTCCTATGTCTGCCTGTGGCTCACAAGCTACGAGTTGCAGACACTGCTTTGCAAAGTTAACAAAGGTTGCTCTAGAGCAGATAGACCACATGGGGCCTTACCTTGTTTTGAGCTTCAATGGAGGACTAGAATGCAACCACAACAAGAAAACACAAAAAGCTCTTTTACACAACTAAACAATACTTATATCACAAATTTCATATAAATTTATCCCTGTGCTGAGCAGATGTGTTTGGTTATCAGAAACTCCCATTGTATTACACTCCAGGCAAAACAACGTTTTAGAACCTTTGTTGGGTTTTTACTGCATATGCCAACAGTCCCACATCCTGATTCTCTGTCCCATGGATGCTGTGTACTGAACCATGTCCTGGGATCACACAGCATCAACCTTATTTGAATTACTGCACCTGCACAGTACCTTGAAAAGGTATTTATTGCAGGAATCAGGGCCACAAGTGGGCGGACCCTACATATTTAGAGGATGAGTCTGGGTAGGACCAACCTCAAAATTGTGAGCAAAGGATGGTCCATGCATATTTAAAGGCGGGGGTCTGGGTAGGACTATACTGGAAAGTGTGATTAAAGCATGGTCCATGCATATTTGGAAGTTGGGTCTTGGTAGGACCCACCTGGAAAGTGTGAGTGAGGGATGGTCCATGCATATTTAGAGGTTGGGTCTGGGTAGGACCAGCCTGCAAAATGTTAGCGAAGGGTGGTCCATGCATATTTAGAGGTTGGGTCTTGGTAGGAGCATCCAGGAAAGTGTGAGTAAAGGGTGGTCCATGCATATTTAAAGGTTAGGTCTGGGTAGGACTATACTGCAAAGTGTGAGTGAAGGATGGTCCATGCATATTTAAAGGTTGGGTCTGGGTAGGACTATACTGGAAAATGTGAGTAAATGATGGTCCATGGATATTTAGAGGTTGGGTCTGGGTAGGACCATCCTGGAAAGTGTGAGTAAAGGGTGGTCCATGCATATTTAGAGGTTGGGTCTGGGTTGGACCATCCTGGAAAGTGTGAGTAAAGGGTGGTCCATACATATATAGAGGTTGGGTCTGGGTAGGACCCTGGAAAATGTGAGTAAAGGGTGGTCCATGCATATTTCGAAGTTGGGTCTGGGTAGGAGCAACCTGAAAAGTTTGAGTGAGAGATGGTCCATGCATATTTAGAGGTTGGGTCTGCGTAGGACCTTCCTGGAAAGTGTGAGTAAAGGGTGGATCATGCATATTTAATGGTTGGGTCTGGGTAGGACTATACTAGAAAGTGTGAGTGAAGGATGGTCCATACATATTAAGAAGCTGGGTCCGGGTAGGACTATATTGGAAAGTGTGAGTGAAGGGTGATTCATGCATATTTAAAGGTTGGGTCTGGGTAGGACTATTCTGGAAAGCGTGAGTGAAGGGTGATTCATGGCTCTCTGTCCAATCAATGCTGTGTCCTGGGCCATGTCCTGGGATCACAGAGCATCAACCTTATTTGAATTACTGCACATGCGCAGCAAAATTAAAAGGCATTCATTGCAATGATCAGGGCCATGAGTGGGCAGTGCCTTCATATTTAGAGGCTGGCTCTGGGTAGGACCAACCTGGAAAGTGTGCGTGAATGATGGTCCATGCATATTTAGATGCAAGGCCTGGGCAGAACCAACCCATAGAGAGGGAGGGATTTAGGTGTGCCCGCTGCAGACCGCAGTTAGAAACAGAAACAAATTACAAGCAAGCAAAAAGCAGAGTTGGCCTTGTCTTACATAAAGGATATAAAGGCAGTGAGCACACAATGGGACCTTTACAGATAAATTACTGAAAGGCGAAATTAATATTGATGAAAGAAGACTAACAAAGGTACTTTAATATTTCTGTCCAGAGATCAGCTTTAAGTTTATTCAGTTCCAAAAAAAAAAAAAAAGAAAAATAATAATTTTGGAAATGAAATTAAACCCATCAAGACAAGCAAGACGTACGGACAGGGACGCGTCATTATATTGGGTGATAATGAAAATATAACGGGTGGCAGATGAGAATTGCGCACCATTTATTGTTATTATCTGTTAATTCTCACCCCGCCAGCCTGGTGTCACAGGCACAGTGAGGACATATATGTCTTTATTAAGAAATAAAATCACTACAAATAAAAAGATAAGTCTTCAGCTCTAGACAAACTTTATTTTTTTATTAAAGCCCAACTTTACCTTTGTGCTAAGTTTCATAAATAATAGTTCAGATTGCTAAAATTTAGAAAAATCTCTCACTGTGATAATCACCTCCTCTCCAACACTGTCACCTCAAGACTCGTCACTCTGCATCCCAGCACTGCTCCTCTTCTGGGGTAAATGACCCCCAATGTAATCATTTAATCCACATTCTGTGAACCCAGGCTGTTGCGATCATAGAAATGCCCACCAGGGAGGTGCATCATCATGCTGGCCGCAGCTCACAGTAATCCTGGACAGAGCAGTGCTGATGCCCACAGAAGAAGAGGAGTAGGGCTTTAAAGTGAATCTGCACCTTGTCCATCTGGAGACGTTTCCTCTCACTTCCAGTTGTGTACTCAGGACAGGAAGTGAGGGGTAATTCCCCTCAATGAGCCACACATGGCATGGCCATGTCATGTCAGCTAAGACCTGGTGACACATTTGGTTTCTTAGTGAATACATTTATATCACTCTAGCTGTCAGTTGTTACACTCACCTTTCCTGGGATTCAGCGCTGGGTCTCCTCCCTGGCACCTGGCCGCCGACACAGCTGGGTTTCATTTGGAGTGCTACTGGCGCAACCGATCAGATGAAGTCTCTCCTGATTGGTGCCTCCTTTATTGTGTGAAGCAATTGGTAACTTGGTGTTTGAGCAATGTGTAGCTATGCTGCAGTATATACAGTGTCTCCTGTTTCCACCCTCCTTGCCTCCAGCCTCTAGGTACTTTGTGATTTCAAGTGTGCTCCCAGTGCACGTATCATCTAGTGACTACAGTGCGCCCAGTGTACTCTGTGACTCCAAGTGCGTTCCCAGTCCCTGTGCCATCTAGTAACTCCAGTAGGCCCAGTGTACTCCAAGATTCCATGGGCGCTTATATTGCTTGTGTCATACAGCGACTCCGATGTACCTAGTGTGCCCAATGACTCCAAGTGCACCCCCAGTCCCCGTGTCATCTGATGACTCCAGTGCACCCAGTATACTCTGTGTCTTCAAGTGTGCTCCCAGTCCCTGTGTCATCTAGTGACTCCAACATGCCCAGTGTGCCCAGCGACTCCAAGTGCACTTCCAGTCCTGTGTCATCTAGTGACTCCAAAATGCCCAGTGTGCCCAGAGACTCCAAGTGTGCTCCTAGTCCCTGTGTCATCTAATGATTCCAACACACCCAGTGTGCCCACTGACTCGAAGTGCACTTCCAGTCCTTGTGTCATCTAGTGACTACAGTGCACCCAGTGTACTCCAGGATTCCCAGTGCACTTATGGTCCTTGTGTCATCTAGTGGCCCTGGTGCACCCAGTGTTCCCAGTAGTTCTAAGTGCTCTCCCAGTCCCCATGTCATCTAGTGACTCCAGTGTGCCCAGTGTACTCTGTGAGTCCAAGTGTGCTCCCAGTCCCTGTGACATCTAATGACTTCAGCGTGCCTAGTGTACTCTGGGATTCCAAGTGTGCTTATAGTTCTTGTCTCACCTAGTGGCTCTAGTGCACCCAGTGTGCTCAGTGAATCCAAGTCCACTCCCAGTCTTCATGTCATCTAGTAACTCCAGTGCCCCCGGTAACTTCAAGTGCAGTCCAGGTTCCCATGTTATCTAGTGGCCCAGTGCCCCAGTACTTTCATGTGTGCTCCCGGTTCCCATGACTCGGCCCAGTGACTCCAAGGGGTGTTTTTATTTAAATAATTGCAGTTATTCATCCTCTGAAACTGCATGTATATTCATTCTGTGTGATGGATACAAAATTTAAATTTTGTTAGACTACTTTCTCTCCAGGTGGAATGTTATGAAATGTTAGGTGTGGGCAAAACACCACATTAGGGCTACTGGATGAAGCTGACAATTACAATAATTATTTGCTTCCAATGGCCAACACTGCCATTTTTGGGCTAGGTTGACATGTATGCAGGTTTCCCTTGCTGGGAAATGCATAGCACTAGGCAGTTTCCTTGCCACTGCGATTTTAGAAAAAGTGCAGAGACTTTTTCCTGCATTTCCTGCAGGTACAGCAGCCCATTCCAATTATTAGGCTGTTGTGTGTGTGCAAATGTGGCCACAAGGAATTTGTGGTATTTTCCCAATTCACTTTATTCTGTATGAATGAATAAGATTCATCCTGGAGAAATAAAATGTCTAATGCCCCGTACACACGGTCGGATTTTCCGATGGAAAATGTCCAATCGGAGCGTGTTGTCGGAAATTCCGACCGTGTGTAGGCTCCATCGGACATTTTCCATCGGATTTTCCGACACACAAAGTTGGAGAGCAGGAGATAAAATTTTCCGACAACAAAATCCGTTGTCGGAAATTCCGATCGTGTGTACACAAATCCGACGGACAAAGTGCCACGCATGCTCAGAATAAATAAAGAGATGAACGCTATTGGCCACTGCCCCGTTTATAGTCCCGACGTACGTGTTTTACGTCACCGCGTTTAGAACGATCGGATTTTCCGACAACTTTGTGTGACCGTGTGTATGCAAGACAAGTTTGAGCCAACATCCGTCGGAAAAAATCCCAGGATTTTGTTGTCGGAATGTCCAAACAAAGTCCGACCGTGTGTACGGGGCATAATAATATTGCTTTTTGCCCCAGTTGCACAGAACAAATGTACATGCAGTTTCACAGGATGAATAGCTGCAAATTTTTATAAACACACCTCCCAGCACGCCCCTGTCATCTAGTAACTCCATTACTCCCAGCGTACTCTGTGCCTCTAAGTGCGCTTCGAGTCCCTGTGTCATCTAACGACTCCAATGCCGCGTACACACGAGCGGACTTTCTATCCTACTTGGTCCGGCACACTTTCCGACGGACTTTGTCCGCCAGGTGCGCCGGACTTTAAAACGAACGGACTTGCCCACACACGCCGGGATTTTCCGGCGGGCTAAGACCGCCCGTCTTTCCGACGGACTTTCGCCAGAGTTCCGGCGGACTTTCAGAATGAACGGACTTGCCCACACACACAGACAAGTCCGTTCATTTTGAACGTGACTCAGGTGCGACGGGACTAGAAAAGGATGTCAATCTTGCCGCTTTTATCGGCTAGATTGACACCTTGCGAGCCCCGTCGCGGGGCATACCAGGCCCTTAGGTCTGGTATGGATTATAAAGGGGAACCCCGCTACGCCGAAAAAACGGCGTGGGGTCCCCCTAAAATCCATACCAGACCCCGATCCGAGCACGCAGCCTGGCCGGTCAGGAAAGGGGGTGGGGACGAGCGAGCGCCCCCCCCCCTCCTGAACCGTACCAGGCCGCATGCCCTCAACATGGGGGGTGGGTGCTTTGGGGGAGGGGGGCGCCCTGCGCCCCCCCCCCCCCCAAAGCACCTTGTCCCCATGTTGATGAGGACAAGGGCCTCTTCCCGACAACCCTGGCCGTTGGTTGTCAGGGTCTGCGGGCGGGGGCTTATCGGAATCTGGGAGCCCCCTTTAATAAGGGGGCCCCCAGATCCCGGCCCCCCACCCTATGTAAATGAGTATGGGGTACATGGTACCCCTACCCATTTACCTAGGAAAAAAGTGTAAGTAATAAAACACACTACACAGGTTTTTAAAATATTTTATTAAACAGCTCCGGGGGGGGGATCTTCCTCCGGCTTCGGGGGTCTTCTTCCGGCTTCGGGGGTCTTCTTCCGGCTTCGGGGGTCCCTCCGCTTCATCTTCTCCCGGCGTCCGGTTGGTTCTTCTCCGCTCTCCGGCCTCTTCTCCCGGTGTCGCAGGTCTTCGGCCGGCCCCTCCGCTCTCTTCATGTAGCTCTATTGCGAGCGGAGGTCCGGACTTCTGGGCTTCTTGGCTTCTTGGCTTCTTGGCTTCTCTTCTCTTCCCCCAGATGTTGACACGACGCTCTCTCCGGCTGGACTGGTCTCTGAGGGCTGCGTTGTGACTTATATAGGCGGAGACCCCGCCCCCATATGATGTCACAGTCCTTGGGCATGCTGGGACTGTGACGTTTTAGGGGGCGTGGTCGACCACGCCCCCTAAAACGTCACAGTCCCAGCATGCCCAAGGACTGTGACATCATATGGGGGCGGGGTCTCCGCCTATATAAGTCACAACGCAGCCCTCAGAGACCAGTCCAGCCGGAGAGAGCGTCGTGTCAACATCTGGGGGAAGAGAAGAGAAGCCAAGAAGCCAAGAAGCCCAGAAGTCCGGACCTCCGCTCGCAATAGAGCTACATGAAGAGAGCGGAGGGGCCGGCCGAAGACCTGCGACACCGGGAGAAGAGGCCGGAGAGCGGAGAAGAACCAACCGGACGCCGGGAGAAGATGAAGCGGAGGGACCCCCGAAGCCGGAAGAAGACCCCCGAAGCCGGAGGAAGATCCCCCCCCCGGAGCTGTTTAATAAAATATTTTAAAAACCTGTGTAGTGTGTTTTATTACTTACACTTTTTTCCTAGGTAAATGGGTAGGGGTACCATGTACCCCATACTCATTTACATAGGGTGGGGGGCCGGGATCTGGGGGCCCCCTTATTAAAGGGGGCTCCCAGATTCCGATAAGCCCCCGCCCGCAGACCCCGACAACCAACGGCCAGGGTTGTCGGGAAGAGGCCCTTGTCCTCATCAACATGGGGACAAGGTGCTTTGGGGGGGGGGGGCGCAGGGCGCCCCCCTCCCCCAAAGCACCCACCCCCCATGTTGAGGGCATGCGGCCTGGTACGGTTCAGGAGGGGGGGGGCGCTCGCTCGTCCCCACCCCCTTTCCTGACCGGCCAGGCTGCGTGCTCGGATCGGGGTCTGGTATGGATTTTAGGGGGACCCCACGCCGTTTTTTCGGCGTAGCGGGGTTCCCCTTTATAATCCATACCAGACCTAAGGGCCTGGTATGCCCCGCGCTCGCCGCAATAGGAAGATTTGTTTTTCCTATTGCAGCGAGCGCGAGATGCAATACCATCCCCTCGTGTCGTATTTGGTCTGTCGGACCAGCCTACACACGAGCGGGCTTTCCGTCGGACCAGCACACACACGAGCGGACTTTCCGCCCGAAACTGAGTCCGACGGAAAGATTTAAAACATGTTTAAAATCTAGGTCCGGCGGGCTTTTGGGAAGAAGTCCGCCGGAAAAGTCCGCCGCCGCCCACACACGGGCGGATTGTCCGGCACACTCTGGTCCGCCGGACCAAGTATGCCGGAAAGTCCGACCGTGTGTACGCGGCACAAGTGTTCCCTATGTCTCCAAGTGTGCTCTGTGTCATCTAACGACTCCAAGTGTTCCCTATGTCTCCAAGTGTTCTCTGTGTCATCTAAAGAAGACTCCAAGTGTTCCCTATGTCTCAAAGTGTTCCCTACGTCTCCAAGTGTGCTCTGTGTCATCTAGGGACTCCAAGTGCAACCCCACGCCCCCCCCCCCCCCCCAAGATTCCAGGAGTCTCCTGACTTTTACAGGTCCTTCCACTTCTCTCTTGGCAGCGGCAGAGGGTGATTCTTACTCCCGGACTGAACAACGCACATGTAATGAAATCTGAGTGTCATTCAGTTCAGTAATACTCTAAACCCAGGCTGAATGGTGATGCACCCCCAGTGGGGGTCCATGACAGCCTTGGCACATGCAAAGGTTAAAGCTCCAGTTAATCTGCTTATATTTTAGCTTCCTTAGTTCCTAAATTCCTCCCTCATTAACCGCAAATACAATTTTTCAAATAAAGCATTTCCCTTTTCATACCTTATCTTAGACCCAGTGATGTCATCAGGTCTTTGTGCTTCTCTATGCAATACAAGCAGATTATGGTCAGCAGGGTATTGTACATAGCTTGCTGCCTCAGTACTTCTCTTAAAGTGGTTTTAAAGCCTTAAAGTGATTGTAAAGCTATGTTTCTAATTTTTTTTAAATAACAAACATGTCATACTTACCTCCACTGTGCAGTTAGTTTTGCACAGAGTGGCCCTGATCCTTGACTTCTGGGGTCCCTCTGTGGCTTTTGTGGCTCCTCACCGCATGGTATAACCCCCTAGGAGAAGCGCTCTCCCAGGGGGTTACCTTGCGGGCACACTCCTGAGTCCAGCATTCAGCGTCCATAGACGCCGAATGTAGGACTCGGCCCCACCCCCCCGGCACCTGCGTAATTGGATTTGATTGACAGCAGCGGGAGCCAATGGCTGCGCTGCTTTCAATCTATCCAATCAAGAGCCCAGAACCCCGGACAGAGGAAGAGTGTGTCTCCGGCGTGGGAAATTCCAGGGCTCAGGTGAGTAAAACTGGGGGGTCAGTCACTAGAAGAAGTTTTTTTCACCTTAATGCATAGGTGAAAAAACCAAGTCCAACCTATGTGTGTGATTATATGTCAGTATTACATTGTATATCCCTGTATGTTGCGGTCGTTCAGGTGCTTATCTAATAGTTTCTTGAAACTATCAATGCCCCCTGCTGAGACCACCGCCTGTGGAAGGGAATTCCACATCCTTGCCGCTCTTAGACCCCTTTCACACTGAGCCGCCCTGGGCGTCAGTGGTAAAGCGGTGCTATTTTTAGTCCCGTTTTACCGTCGTTTTAGTGGTGCTATTCGGCCACTAGCGGGGTAGTTTTAACCTCCCGCTAGCAGCTGAAAAGGGGTTAAATTCGCCCGCAAAACACCGCCAGAGCGGCATTTTGCCGGCGTTATCGCAGCGCTGCCCCATTGATTTCAATGGGGAGCAGCGGTGGAGGAGTGGTGAGTTCAGCGCTCCTTCACTGCTCTAAAGAAGCTGCTGGCAGGACTTTTTCTGACGTCCTGCCAGTGCACCGCTCCAGTGTGAAAGCCCTCGGGCTTTCACACTGGAATGCATGGAGCAGCTGTTTTAGGGCGGTTTGCAGGCGCTATTTTTAACACTATAGCGCCTGCAAAACGCCCCCAGTGTGAAAGGGGTCTTACAGTAAGGAACCCTCTACGTAGTTTAAGGTTAGACCTCTTTTCTTCTAACTTTAATGAGTGGCCAAGAGTCTTGTTAATCTCCCTTCCACAAAAACGTTTTATCCCTATTGTGGGGTCACCAGTACGGTATTTGTAAATTGAAATCATATCCCCTCTCAAGCGTCTCTTCTCCAGAGAGGATAAGTTCAGTGCTTGCAACCTTTCCTCATAACTAATATCCTCCAGACCCTTTATTAGCTTAGTTGCCCTTTGTACTCGCTTCATTTCCAGTACATCCTTCCTGAGGACTGGTGCCCAGAACTGGACAGCATACTCTAGGTGCGGCCGGACCAGAGTCTTGTAGAGCAGGAGAATTATCATTTTATCTCTGGAGTTGATCCCCTTTATAATGCATGCCAATATTCTGTTTGCTTTGTTAGCAGCAGCTTGGCATAGCATCATCTACTAGGACCCCCAGATCCTTTCCCATCCTAGATTCCCCCAGAGGTCCCCCAGTGTATAGATTGCATTCATATTTTTTCCAACCAAATGCATTATTTTACATTTTTCTACATTTTTTTACATTTATCTGTTGCGAAGTTCTGCGGAAATGCAATCACTTACCTGCTCCTCCACAGACACTGAATGACGCACGTAGGACACTCACCTGAGACTGCGGGAGAGGAGTCAAGGAAGGATCTCTGAACACTCTGCTGATTACACAGGATTTGTTCCCCGGGGCACCGCTGTGTTCAGGTTTCCAGGAAACTGTTCTATCAAAACAGAGGAGCTCAGCATGAAATATCAGCTGATCCGCTGTGAAGAGGACACTCCTCATATAAACAATCAGAATAAGGTGGCCGGGAATTCAGAAGAAGTCATCTACTCTAAGCATATCTATATCCCCTCCATAAAGAATTCTAGTGGCATGTACATCATAAACAATAATGGAAACAGGAAAATACCATATGCTTATTGCTTACAATGGTCATCAAAGATATAACATATCTCAAATTCTATTTTTAAGATAATTTTTTGAACATACATACATTCTCCCAGTTACAATCCTACAATCTCATAGTTACACACCATCCATTGTACATTCTCTTGCATATAATGGTTTTCATCCAATGCATTTCTTGGAAGTCCACTTTTTCAGGGATGTAAATACAATTCAGCTCCCAACGTTCCCTGATTTCGAGGGACTGTCCCTGATTTGGAGCAATGTCCCTCTGTCCCTCTTTCCTCCTCGTTTGTCCCTCATTTTGGTCTGATCTATATAGTTGTATATAAAATGTACTTCTTATCTTTCAAAAAGTGTTTCCCAGCGCTAAACCTTTCATCCTAATTCTAAATTGTTGCATTTGTAAATTCCAAAAACCAATACTGTATAAAGGAATAGTAATGGTAAAAAAAGCACTTGTGGCTTTAACTAATCTTTTTTTTTTTTTTTGTATAATTTGCCTTTAAGGGGGCGTGGCAGGGGGTGTGTCCTATGCCTACATACTTTTGCTAATAGGTGTCCCTCATTCCCATCTCAAAAATTTGGGGGATATGGTAATTTTGTAAAGAAGTGGATATACATCTGTTTGATATATCTGTTTCTTTGCAAGATTACCTATGTCATTGGTGCCCAGCCGGTGGCCTGAGGGTCTCATGTGGCCCTTTGGAGCTTATACCCGAGGCAGAAGCCAGTAATGGAAGCAATTTTTTGCATACCTCCCAACATTTTGAGATCGGAATGAGGGACACCTACTAGCAAATGTATGTAGGCATAGGACACGCCCCCTGCCACGCCCCCTTAAAGGAGAATTAACCAAAAACAAAAGGTTAGTTAAACCCACAAGGGATTTTTTTACCACTAATATTCCTTTATATTGGCTTTTAATATTTATAAATGCAGCACTTTAGAATTTAGATGAAAGGTTTAGCACTGGGAATCACTTTTTGAAAGATAAAAAGTCCCATTTTATATACAACTATATAGATCAGACCAAAATGAGGGACAAATGAGGAGGAATGAGGGACAGAGGGACATTGCTGCAAATCAGGGACAGTCCCTCGAAATCAGGGACAGTTGGGAGCTATGGATTTGTAAACATTCTGTGATGGCTGTAATCTATCCACAGTCTCTAACAGTCTCCTGCAGCATTTTTCCAGCCTTTAACTAAATGGTATGTCACCAGTCTCTGGACCATCTCCAGTAGTGTGTTAGCAGTCTGACAATCCTCTATAGCAGGGGACTCCAACTACAATATGTGGGTCAAGTCAGGCTCGTTGCAACATTTTATCTGGCCCTCTGATGTGAGGGGGTCTCTGATTAGGATTCTCATGCAAGGGTGAACTCTGATGAACTCTGATGTAGGAGGAGTTTGATGGGGACTCTGATGTAAGGGGACTCTGATGGGGGAGGGACTCTAATGTAAGCATTGGCACTTCTGCTTAGCAGCACTGGGGTGGTCAGTTCGAATTCCAACCATGGCACTACCTGCCTGGAGTTTACATGTTTCCTCCGGATATTCTGGTTTCCTCCTACACTCCAAAGACAAGCTGGCCCTCTGATGTAAGGGGTCTCTGATTGGGATTCTCATGGAAGGGTGAATTCTGATGTAAGGAGGAGTTTGATGGGGACTCTGATGGGGACTCTGATGTAAGGTGGGACTCTGATGTAAGGATTAGCACTTCTGCCTAGCAGCACTGGGGTCAAATCCCAACCACGGCACTACCTGCCTGGAGTTTACATATTCTCCCTGTGTCTGCATGGGTTTCCTCCGGGTACTCCGGTTTCCTCCCACACTCCATAGATATGCTGGTAGGTTAATTGGCTCCTGTCTAAATTGTCCCCAGTATGTGTATGTATGAATGTGAGTTTATGTGACTGCATAATATATATGTTAGGCACTGCGTCAATTGATGACCCTATATAAGTACTTGTAATAAATAAATAAGTAAACAGGAGGACTTTGATGGGGACTTTCATGTAGCTTGGACTCTGATGGGGACTGTCATGTAAAGCGGGACACTGATGTAAGATGGAATCTGATGGGGACTGTCATGTAAAGCGGGACACTGATGTAAGATGGAATCTGATGGGGACTGTCATGTAAGGAGGACTCTGGTGTAAAGGAGGAGTTTTATGGGGACTTTAATGTAAAGGGGGATTGATGTATTTGTTAGTTTCTAAAAGTTTTTTCAGCCCTGAATATTTGTAAAATAGCAGTGTGTTAGCAGTCTCTAACAATCCTCTATTGCAGGGATTTCCAAACTACAGCCAAGCCAGGCTCGCTGCAAGATTTTATCCGGCGCTCTGATGTAAGATGGACTTTGATGGTCCCCATTCAAGGGGGGATTTTCATGCAAGGGTGGACACTGATGTAAGGAAGGCTTTAATGGGGACTCTGATGTAGAGTGCTCTGATGGGGACTCTGATGGGAGGGGAGCTCTGATAGGCTCAAATTTATTTGGAAAGTCTTTGCTTTCTTTTACACTTTTTTTTTTCTACTAAATCATATCATGCTAATTGCAAAAAAATATTTTTGTAAACCGTATTCATTCATTTAAATTTTAAAACTTTTTTTTCGGCCTGCGAATATATGTATTTGCATTACATACAAATATATTAAATATTATGTGTGGCCCCCTGGGAATGTTAGGGGTCTAAGTTGAACCTCCTATATCTAGTAAGTTGACCACCACTGACCTATATTATCTAAATTGCATCCTTGAAAAAGGGGACTTTGTTCTAAGAAACACACTGGGTAAAATCCACCATATTCAAGACATACACAATGGACGGTATGTAGCAATGATACTGTATTGGGTCTTTATTCTTTACTGAATTTATGAATGTTCAAAAAAGAATAATTTTATTTGCACGGCATCCTGTAACTCCTAGCAGCGATCCCAGATACACAAACTGAGCACGCCTGCACAGATCTACTTATGTGCTTGGTGTGATCAGTTTGATATAGGAACAAAGGGGACATAGCAGGATCAACATGAATGTTCCAGCCAAAGGAATAAGAGCATTAAAGAACAGATTTACTCACCACTATATGAATAAACAAGCACATATAGGGAATGTACACTTTTGGTGTAACCTATACGCCTGACGAAGGACCTCAGAACCTCCGAAATGTGTTGGGTTGACTTTTGCAATGAAATAACAATAAGAAATAAATACTCTTGGACTCCTAAAACTTCGGTGTGTCACTCTTGTTCTCTCTACAAACTTATAACCACATATTACATCATCTCACCACCTAGACACCTAAAATATTTTTTTCCTGTGCCCCCACCCACCGAGAAAAGTGATGCAAGGGCGAGAGGGACTTTCTGGACAATGTAAGGGCTCTTTCACACTGGCGGTGATACTTAACTCTCTCTGAATAGCGAAGACTGCTTTTCATAGGGTGGCATAGTAGCGACTGGCAGGCGTTTAGGAGGCATTACTGTCGCCTCCTGCAGCCCGTTTTTTATTTACTTTTTGTTTAAATTGGCCAATAGCAATTTTACATTGCAGGGCCACACTGTAACTGCAAGCCAAGCATTTGGCTTGTGGTTGCGGTGCGGCCCCACTGAATGGGAGTGTCTGACAGGCATTGCCGCCTGTCAAACTCTGCAGCCCGAGTTAAAACTGCAGTGGCCACAAAGAAAAACACTGCGGCCGTAGCATGTGTACAGCTCTTGTTAGGCTGTAATGTTAACCCCTTCCCGCCCGCCCCGGTGTCCCTTTAAACAGTTCAGAACGCCTGGGGGTCGGGAAGGTTAGCTATTATGTGACCATTGTCACAGTGGTCACATGATCGGAAGTCGGTCCCGCCAGCTACTGATCAGTAGACTGGACCGAGAGCTGTCTGCTATATCTTGGTCTTTTTGCTGAGAGTGCGCAGGGAGCACGCCACACCAACAGCCGCCCAATGACATATATGTGCGACATATGGGTATAAAAACCCACCATTTTGCCACACATATGTGTCGGGCGCTTGTAAAGGGGTTAAAATTCCAGTGGGCAGCCGGGGGCAGTAAAACCCTGGCTCAGCTGCCAGTGTCAATGAGCCCTAACTGTGGAAAAAGAGTGAAGTGACAGTGCATTAATAAACTGCATCCATTTAGAAAATTGTCTCTCACTGCTTGGTAGGGTAGTAGAGTGTTGCATGTGTGGACAATGTGTAAATCTGGGTGGAGGGTCATGTGACACTCTTAAGCAATTAGAAAGGATACAATCATTTGTCGGTCGGATGGCGATCGGTGACGAAGCTTCTCCAACTTCTGTAACTCTTTTATTTCCTTGTTCCTCACTGTATTGAATTTCTTGATTTCCGCCTACAAGAGATGGAGACACTTGAAAGATATTCAGAATAACACCGGCCTAAGCCCATACAGAAATATGTGACAGCAAAGTGAGCGCTCTGCCACATGATATAAAACGGATTAATAGTCTAATAGAGCGGCTGGCAGGTGGTAACTGCTGCCTCCTTGGAGCTTCTGTGGCATAGTTGCCGGTTCTGTTTCCATCCACTTGGGAGTTTGGAGTGTTCCTGTCCATCTTTGTGTGGTAGTCAATGTAAGACAGGTATCCTCTAAGGACATATAAAGGACAAGAATCCCCCCACAAGGTGTGAATTTCCTTATGGCTGTATACTCACCCGCTTGTCCTTGATCGAAACACCGTACATTTTCATTGGGTTTACAACTTTGGTTTCAAGGCGTTCCACCTGTGATTGAAAGGGAACAATTAGAGATAAGTACAACAGGCATCAACAACAGGCTGATGCGGCTTGTGCTGGTACTCGCTGCCTTTGGCTGTAATTGACAGCACACTAGACTGGCCCACTCACTCCTCTGGCATCGCTGCGCTGTGCAAAAGAAGCCCACTTCTCTGCCTACAGCGGTACCCAACGTTCCTGAAGGTACAGGGTTTGGGGCTGATCTGAGGCTTGAAGTGCATGCATTAGGGTGATCTGATATCTGAATTTAATGCACCAGGGCTAATCTCAAGTCTGAAGTGTATGCACTTGGCTGGTCTGAGGTCTGTAGTTTATGCATTGGGGCTGATCTGAGGTCTGAGGTCTTAAGTACAGTACATGCATTGGGCCAATCTGAGGTCTGAAGTGCATGCATGGGGCTGATCTGAGGCCTGCTGCTTTTGCATTGGGGCCAATCTGAGGTCTGTAGTTTACATACTGGGGCCGATCTGAGATCTGTATTGCATGCATTGGGGCTGATCTGGGGTCAGTAGTGCATGCATTGGGGCTGATCTGAGGTCTGTAGTTTATGCACTGGGGCCAATATGAGGTCTTAAGCACATGCGTAGGGGGCAATCTGAGGTCTGAAGATCTGAAGTTTAAGCTTGGGGCTGCTGTCCAAAGTGCACGCATTGGAGTGATCTGAGATTTGTAGTTTATGTATTCCGGCTAATCTGTGGTTTGAAGTTCATGCACTGGAGCTGATCTGAGCCCTGAAGTGCATACACTGCGGTGATCTGAGGTCTGAAGTGCATACCTTGGTGCTGATCTGAGGTCTAAAGTGCATACATTGGAGTGATCTGAGGTCTGGAGTGAATGCATTTGGGTGATCTGGGTGTAGCACCCTCCTAGTTAGGCTGCTAGGTAAATCTAGTTTCTCCACTGGCTCCACTGTAGTGAGTGGACTGTTTGTTGATCAGTTGGATCTAATAAGGATTCTTGAGGTGAGAGTTTGATTGCTTTCCCCTGCCTCTGAAAGACACTTCCAGAGCATAGGGAGGGAGATTCAAATGATCATCTGAATATTTATTGAATATTTATCATGCTCTGGCCAAACCCTGGAGGGGGGCATCCAGAAGGTGGCTGAGGAGGTGATAAATGTGCAGGAAGGCTGAGCAGAGGGTTCCTTTCTCATCAGGGAGGGTTCCAGTCTCCTGGGGGTCTGTTGCTCCTGGGAGATAGCCAGAGAGACAAGAGACTGCTGATGGGACTGAGGGGCTGACAAAAATTGCCAAAGAAGTACCCTTGCTGAAGGGCACGGTCCCTGAGTCCTGGACAGAAATAGGGATCCTTATTTCCTTCACAGAGTAGCAAGCTTCTACTTCTGGGACACTGAGCTTCACTGGGACTGATAGTTGGGCAACTACCAGAGGGGAACCAGTTGGCAGAGGTTGCTTTATAGACTGCTGTTGCAGGGAAGTTGACATCCCAGCCATACCTTGCTGCCCGCAGAAAAATTGCTCTTGGGAAGATTAGAGAGAACCTAAATCCCTCTCCTGGTAAAGTTCTTCAGCAATAAGAACCCTAAAAAGACATCCCGTAGACTAAGCCTAAATTGTCCATGTGTGTGGGACTGTGCTTGGGTGACCAGCAGTCCCTGTACTATTCAGGAGAACCTGTCTATCTTTACCAGGCCCTTCAGGGGTGAGCACTGTATTTTATGCATCGGGGCTGGTCTGAAGTTCATGCATTGGGACTGGTCTGATGCCTGAAGTGCGTGCACTGGGGTTGATCCAAGGTGAAGTGCATGCATTGGGTCTGTTATAAAGGTCTAAAGGGCATGCAGAGGTGAGCTGTGGATGGGGAGGAAGGTGTAGAGGTGAATTGCAGATAAGAGGGCCATCACCTTGCATCATCACACAGGTCCAACTCAACCCAACTCCACAGGGGAAAGAGGAAGCATTAAATAAAAGATACCCAGTAGGTCTTAGGGTGGGGGTAGGCGAGTGGTTGAAATGCCCCATATTCATGCCTTGCATTCATGTCTGTGCCCAACACCCCTTGTTTACCAGACATTAAGTCACATAGTGCATTCGCTAGCTTGCTCGGGATTTCAAAGCGGAGGTAATTGCCGTCCAGGCTTTGGAAACACTCTTCAGCTCATGAGGGCCGTTGATTAATGAGTAAATAATTATCTCCCCAGCGGTCTCGTTTCCAAGAAAAAAAAAGGGCCTAATTAAGAAGGTTCCTAGTCATTCCTCACCTTCATCTCTCCCTGATCCAAAAATCATTTAACTGGCAGCACCGCCTGGCTCATTAGCGCTACTCGGTTCTCCAAATTACCCGGCAAAGGTCAGGTTTCCATGGGCGGGAGATGAAAATCATTCCAGGCAGATAATTGCTTTGAGGACTGAGCAGATCTGAATATGAAGATAAGAAGCGATAGACGGAGGAGGCAGAGAGCCTCTAGTAATTGACTTCCAAAGAGGACGCGGTTGTACGACCTTCTCTCTGATACTGGAATTGGCTTTGAAGCCTTGTAAGCCAACCGTCGCCTTTTATCACCGACGTTCCCTTAGCAGCCGGGAAAAAAAAATGTTGCAGCGGTAAATAATGAAAAAATATGGAGACGTCAGTCGTAATCGGGCAGCAAATTGCGGCTTTCATCTCAGGCGGTCGCTGTTCCTGTAAAGCAGGATACTCACATCGAGCTCTGTACTCTCTATGGCATAACTCCTTAAAATATTAAAATAGTAAAAGCTGAACTCCAGGCAGATAGAAAAGACAAATAATAACGCATATCTGTAATCAATATTGTATCTTTAAATGTAAATTTTAATACAAACAATACAAGCTGCCTAAGTACCTGAATGTGGCCTGGTTTCAGCTTTTGGCAGTCCATGCACAGCAGAGCTCAAAGTGGGGAAGAGAGAAGAAGCACAAGTAGCCAATCAGCTCTTTGGCAGTACTCATATGCCAACACGGAACATGGTGACAGGAGGTGAGAGCAGAGTGAAAGAGCAATGAGCTCATCCTTTGCTACTTGTCCGTTTTACAATACTTTAGAAGATGGAACAGCACATTATATATATATATACACACACACAGTGGGGACGGAAAGTATTCAGACCCCCTTAAATTTTTCACTCTTTGTTATATTGCAGCCATTTGCTAAAATCATTTAAGTAAATTTTTTCCTCATTAATGTACACACAGCACCCCATATTGACAGAAAAACACAGAATTGTTGACATTTTTGCAGATTAATTAAAAAAGAAAAACTGAAATATCACATGGTCCTAAGTATTCAGACCCTTTTCTCAGTATTTAGTAGAAGCTCCTTTTGATCTAATACAGCCATGAGTCTTTTTGGAAAAGATGCAACAAGTTTTTCACACCTGGATTTGGGGATCCTCTGCCATTCCTCCTTGCAGATCCTCTCCAGTTCTGTCAGGTTGGATGGTAAACGTTGGTGGACAGCCATTTTTAGGTCTCTCCAGAGATGCTCAATTGGGTTTAAGTCGGGGCTCTGGCTGGGCCATTCAAGAACAGTCACGGAGTTGTTGTGAAGCCACTCCTTCGTTATTTTAGCTGTGTGCTTAGGGTCATTGTCTTGTTGGAAGGTAAACCTTTGGCCCAGTCTGAGGTCCTGAGCACTCTGGAGAAGGTTTTCGTCCAGGATATCCCTGTACTTGGCCGCATTCATCTTTCCCTCGATTGCAACCAGTCGTCCTGTCCCTGCAGCTGAAAAACACCCCCACAGCATGATGCTGCCACCACCATGCTTCACTGTTGGGACTGTATTGGACAGGTGATGAGCAGTGCCTGGTTTTCTCCACACATACCGCTTAGAATTAAGGCCAAAAAGTTCTATCTTGGTCTCATCAGACCAGGGAATCTTATTTCTCACCATCTTGGAGTCCTTCAGGTGTTTTTTAGCAAACTCCATGCGGGCTTTCATGTGTCTTGCACTGAGGAGAAGCTTCCGTCGGGCCACTCTGCCATAAAGTCCCGACTGGTGGAGGGCTGCGGTGATGGTTGACTTTCTACAACTTTCTCCCATCTCCTGACTGCATCTCTGGAGCTCAGCCACAGTGATCTTTGGGTTCTTCTTTACCTCTCTCACCAAGGCTCTTCTCCCCCCGATAGCTCAGTTTGGCCGGACGGCCAGCTCTAGGAAGGGTTCTGGTCATCCCAAACGTCTTCCATTTAAGAATTATGGAGGCCACTATGCTCTTAGAAACCTTAAGTGCAGCAGAATTTTTTTGGTAACCTTGGCCCGATCTGTGCCTTGTCACAATTCTGTCTCTGAGCTCTTCAGGCAGTTCCTTTGACCTCATGATTCTCATTTGCTCTGACATGCACTGTGAGCTGTAAGGTCTTATATAGACAGGTGTGTGGCTTTCCTAATCAAGTCCAATCAGTATAATCAAACACAGCTGGACTCAAATGAAGGTGTAGAACCATCTCAAGGATGATCAGAAGAAATGGACAGCACCTGAGTTAAATATATGAGTGTCACAGCAAAGGGTCTGAATACTTAGGACCATGTGATATTTCAGATTTTCTTTTTTAATAAATCTGCAAAAATGTCAACAATTCTGTGTTTTTCTGTCAATATGGGGTGCTGTGTGTACATTAATGAGGAAAAAAATGAACTTAAATGATTTTAGCAAATGGCTGCAATATAACAAAGAGTGAAAAATTTAAGGGGGTCTGAATACTTTCCATCCCCACTGTGTGTATATATATATATATATATATATATATATATATATATATATATATATATATATACACACACACACACACACACACACACACACACACACACACACACACACACACATACATATATATATATATATATATATATATATGTGTGTGTGTATTTTCTTATTATTTGTATTTAGCTGTTTGTCTGGAGTAAATATGAAAGCTTAACTTTTAGTTCTGTAATCAGCAAGGCTCATGCTCCCCGCTGATTGGAGAGCTCTAGCTCTGACTTAGTAGGGGCTCTGTTGGACCTCTGCAGAGAGACCACTGCTTCCACAAAGAGAGCAAGGGTTCTTCTCTGCAGCTGAAGACAGGCTTTTCTACTCAGGCTGTGGCTTCATTAAAAAAAAAATTTAAAAAAACAACCGTAAGAGCTGAAGCATCTTTCTGTTTTTATGTACCTGGAAAGTATTTAGCTGTAAACTAAAAGCTGAAATTCAGTTAAGCCTATTCAGCCCAGGAAGGATTCACCCCCTTAATGACCAGGCCATTTTTTGCGATATGGCACTGCATTGCTTTAACTAACAATTGCGCGGTCGTGCGACGCTGTACACAAACAAACTTTATGTCCTTTTTCCCACAAATAGAGCTTTCTTTTGGTGGTATTTGATCTTCTCTGCGTTTTTTACTTTTTGCGCTATAAACAAAAAAAGACCGACAATTTTGAAAAAACAAAACAATATTTTTTATTTTTTGCTATAATAAATATCCCCCCAAAAATATCAGTTTAGGCCAATATGTATTCTTCTAGATATTTTTGGTATAAAAAAATCACAATAAGTGTATATTGATTGGTTTGCGCGGTTATACCGTCTACAAAATAGGGGATATATTTATGGCATTTTTATTATTCTTTTTTTTTTTTTACTAGTAATGGAGGTGATCATCGATTTTTAGCGGGACTGCGACATTGCGGCAGACAGATTGGACACTTTTGACACTTTTTTGGGACCAGTGACATTTATACAGGGATCTGAGCTAAAAATAACCACTGATTACTGTATAAATGACACTGGCAGGGAAGGGGTTAACTCTAGGGGGCAATCAAGGGGTTAAGTGCGACTGCTATCGCTCTTGAAACAGCCGTCATACACCAACGGCGATTTGCGCAGCCGTGCCAACCTGCCGCAGTATAATGACAGCTGCTGGTCGGCAAGCGGTTAAAGTGGTTTCAAACCCTTACAAATACCCAGTGAAGTGATGACCCTCGGGTGATACACAGAGATTAAACGAATCCTCCTAAATAAATTGGACCCTTTTATCTGCAGTATTTTCATCTTCACGTCTGTTCAAAGTCCAGAATTTTATAAAAGCCCGTCTGAGCTTTCAGAGGGATGCTGTGTTCATATTTCACGTCTGATCTAATCTTTACCCTGTGTATACACTCCAAGCGATCCGGCTGCTGTACAGCCACCCAGTCGCTTTCTGTAACCCCCAGAGAGTGTAAAATGTCACTTCCAGTTTCTAGATCTGCTCTCTGTTAACTTCAATGGAAGGCAGGTGAGACATCTCTGGGGTAAAGATTCTAGGCCCATTATTAACAGTTACCGCTAAACTGCTGACCTGCAGGGGCTTTTAACATGTCGCCCATGTAAAATATCAGGTACTGAAGCTCGTTGTCATTTTGCAGGTGTGCTCATGACATGTTGTGCATCTATTTACTTGGCGTTAAAAAAACAGTGTAAAAATAAAAAACAAAAAGGTAAAATAAATAAGAAAAAAAATTATTTTTTTTAAAACGCGCCCCGTCCCGCCGAGCTCGCGTGCAGAAGTGAACGCATATGTGAGTAGCTGAAAACGGTGTTCAAACCACACATGTGAGGTATCACCGCGATCGGTAGAGCAAGAGCAAAAATTCTAGCCCTAGACCGCTTCTCTGTAACTTAAAACATGCAACCTGTAGAACTTTTTAAACGTCACCTATGGAGATTTTTAAGGGTAAAATCTTGTCGCCATTCCACGAGTGGGTGCAATTTTGAAGCGTGACATGTTGGGTATCAATTTACTCGGCATAACATTATCTTTCACAATATAAAAAAAATCGGCTAACTTTACTGTTGTCTTATTTTTTAATTCAAAAAGTGTATTTTTTCCCAAAAAAGTGCGCTTGTAAGATCGCTTCGCAAATACGGTGTGACATACGGTATTGCAACGACCGCCATTTTATTCTCTAGGGTGTTAGAAAAAAAAATTATAATGTTTGGGGGTTCTAAGCAATTTTCTAGCAAAAAAAACCATTTTTACTTGTAAACAACACATCTCAAAAAGAGGCTCGGTCCTTATGTGGTTAAAGTACAACTAAAGGCAAAACTTTTTTTTTAAGTTTTGAACACAGTGCAGATGGCATAGAACACCTTTTAGGTTTTTATTTCTGCCTGTGCCCCTGTTAGGAAGATTCACTCCCTGTTCCTGTTCACCATTATCATAGAAAGTGAAAGTATAAGAAAATCCCAAAATTTGAGTTGTCCCCAGAAAAGTAATAGAGGGGAAATCTTCCAATGGGGACACTAGTTCTGGTGATCTGGGGGGGGCAATAGATTTCATTAATTTGCAGGGATTTCCTTTCACTTCCTGTCTAGCTATGGGACGGGAAGTGAAGGGAAATCTACCCAATGGGACACAGATGGCAAAAAATAAACCGACAAGGGATATGACCTTCCCTTAGGCTCGGTTCACACCAACGATAAGGGACTATATACAAGATTTTAGTAATAAGAACGTTATCATTAGCAGTAATCAGCATGGATTCATGAAGAATCGTTCTTGCCAAACCAATCTATTAACCTTCTATGAGGAGGTGAGTTGCCAACTAGATAAAGGAAGGCCTGTAGACGTGGTGTATCTGGATTTTGCAAAAGCATCTAACACAGTTCCCCATAAACGTTTACTGTACAAAATAAGGTCTGTTGGCATGGACCATAGGGTGAGTACATGGATTGAAAACTGGCTACAAGGGCGAGTTCAGAGGGTGGTGATAAATGGGGAGTACTCAGAATGGTCAGTGGTGGGTAGTGGGGTCCCCCAGGGTTCTGTGCTGGGACCAATCCTGTTTAATTTGTTCATAAATGACCTGGAGGATGGGATAAACAGTTCAATCTCTGTATTTGCGGACGATACTAAGCTAAGCAGGGCAATAACTTCTCCACAGGATGTGGAAACCTTGCAAAAAGATCTGTACAAATTAATGGGGTGGGCAACTACATAGCAAACGAGGTTCAATGTAGAAAAATGTAAAATAATGCATTTGGGTGGCAAAAATATGAATACAATCTATACACTGGGGGGAGAACCTCTGGGGGAATCTAGGATGGAAAAGGACCTGGGGGTCCTAGTAGATGATAGGCTCAGCAATGGCATGCAATGCCAAGCTGCTGCTAACAAAGTAAACAGAATATTGGCATGCATTAAAAAGGGGATCAACTCCAGAGATAAAATGATAATTCTCCCGCTCTACAAGACTCTGGTCCGGCCGCACCTGGAGTATGCTGTCCAGTTCTGGGCACCAATCCTCAGGAAGGATGTACTGGACATTGAGCGAGAACAAAGAAGGACAACTAAGCTAATAAAGGGTCTGGAAGATATTAGTTATGAGGAAAGGTTTCGAGCACTGAACTTATTCTCTCCGGAGAAGAGACGCTTGAGAGGGGATACGATTTCAATTTACAAATACAGTACTGGTGACCCCACAATAGGGATAAAACTTTTTCGCAGAAGGGAGTTTAACAAGACACGTGGCCACTCATTAAAATTAGAAGAAAAGAGGTTTAACCTTAAACTACGTAGAGGGTACTTTACTGTAAGAGCGGCAAGGATGTGGAATTCCTTTCCACAGGCGGTGGTCTCAGCGGGGGGCATTGATAGTTTCAAGAAACTAATAAATAAGCACCTGAATGACCGTAACATACAGGGATATACAATGTAATACTGACATATAATCACACACATAGGTTGGACTTGTGTCTTTTTTCAACCTCACCTACTATGTAACTATGTAACAATGTGTTTTTTCATGCTCTTTGCAGAAACGCAGGACATTATTTTTAACATGGGTTCCTATGGAACACATTCTAACATTGTGCAGATATCTTGGGACAACAAAAATTGGAAATACCAACATTTTATTATCCAGGGTCTCTCTGCTTTCAGAAGTTATATCATGTTTGGGGGTTTTACCACACTTTAGGCCTAAAATGATTTTTTAAACGTGTGCAAAAAAGCAGAATAACATCTCTTGATGCGAAAGGGTTAAAGGGTAAGTTCACCTTTTACAGTAAAAATTAACAGGTGAACTAACTCCAAACATCCTGGCCACCCCTCTGGACCCTGTTGCACATAGCAGCCATGATGCCGCTTGCTGCCAGTATAGTGGACCATACACTGTAACCTACAGGAATGAGTATCCATCCTAAAGCTTGCAATGGCAAGCACTCATTGACCACATGACCATGCTGACCAATGAGAAGCACTTCTTCCAATAAGGTGCTCCAAAAGAAATAAGTGCTTCTCATTGGTCAGTGTGGTCATGCTGACCAGTGACTCCCTGCCATTGCAAGCATTATGATGGATAGTCAATCCAGGGGTTGTATATTGCCATGCATGGTGTACCATGGGCAGGGTTTTTTTTCACCTGGAACATGGCGGAACACTGTTCCCGCACCTCTAGCACTGCCCTGTGCATTCCAATCACTACTGTCACCTCTAAAGAATACCGACTGTATTTAGAAGTGACAGCGCTCCTGTCCCAGCCGCTGCAACAAATCCTCCCCGGGGGCAGCTGATGTTATGTACAGGGAGGCGCCAATGGCATCACTACTAATCCTGGGCATCCAGGCGTTGCCTCGCTACGATTGTCGGCACCCCCAGCTTTTCTCACCGCTGCCTGCCCTGTCACATAAGAGGCGGGGAAGCTTCCGCTAGGCTCCTCCTCGGCTCTGACATTTCTTATGACAGATCATGAGGAGTAGCCTGGGAGGAAGAACATCCCCCCTGTTGCATTGAGCCGCACTGTATCTGAAGTCTGTGTTGGGAGATGGGAGAAGAGATTTGAGGTTCAGGAAAAAAAAAGCATTAATGCTGGCATTTGTACAGGAAGGGGGGTGGGGTGATTGGGGGGACTTGTTCTAGCCGGGGGAAGACAATCCTATCAAGGGTGTGCGGAAGGAACTCTGTACGTAGCACCCTCCTGAACCCTGCACTCTGTATTAGCACCCTCCTGAACCCTGCACTCTGTACATAGCACCCTCCTAAACCCTGCACTGTGTACAAAGTGCACTCCTGAACTCTGCACACTGTATGTAGCACCCTCCTGAACCTTACACTCTTTACGTAACACCCTCCTGAACCCTGCATACTGTACGTAGCACCCTCCTGAACCCTGCACTCTGTATGTAGCACCCTCCTGAACCCTACACTCTTTACGTAGCACCCTCCTGAACCCTGCATACTGTACGTAGCTCCCTCCTGCACTTTACTGGTAGCACCCTCCTGAACCCTGCACTCTGTACAAAGCACACTCCTGGACTCTGCACACTGTATGTAGCACCCACCTGAACCCTGCACTCTGTACATAGCACGCTCCTGAACCCTGCACTGTGTACAAAGTGCACTCCTGAACTCTGCACACTGTATGTAGCACCCTCCTGAACCTAGCATGCTGTACGTATCACCCTCCTGCACCCTGCACGCTGTACGTAGCACCCTCCTGAACCCTGCATGCTATACGTAGCACTCTCCTGAACCCTGCACGCTGTATGTAGCACCCTCCTGAGCCCTGCACGCTGTACGCAGCATCCTCCTGAACCCTGTACTCTGTATGTAGCATCCTCCTGAACCCTGCACACTGTACATATCAACCCCCCCCTGAACCCAGCACTCTGTATGTAGCACCCTCCTGAACCCTGCATACTGTACGTAGCATCCTCCTGCACTTCACTGGTAGCACCCTCCCGAACCCTGCACTCTGTACAAAGCACACTCCTGAACTCTGCACACTGCATGTAGCACCCACCTGAACCCTGCACTCTGTACATAGCACCCTCCTGAACCCTGCACTGTGTACAAAGCAAATTCCTGAACTCTGCACACTGTATGTAGCACCCTCCTGAATCCTGCAAGCTGTATGTAGCACCCTCCTGCACCCTGCACGCTGTACGTAGCACCCTCCTGAACCCTGCACGCTGTACGTAGCACCCCCCTGAACCCAGCACGCTGTGCGTAGCACCCTCCTGAACCCTGCATGCTGTACGCAGCATCCTCCTGAACCTTGTACTCTGTACGCAGCATCCTCCTGAACCCTGTACTCTGTATGCAGCACCCTCCTGAACCCTGCACTCTGTACGTATCACCCCCCCTTGAACCCTGCACTCTGTATGTAGTACCCCACTAAACCCTACACTCTGTATGTAGCACCCCCCTGAACCCTGCACTCTGTATATAGCACCCCCCTTAACCTTGCACTCTGTATGTAGCCCCCCCTGAACCCTGCACTCTGTATGTAGCATCCTCCTGAACCCTGCACTCTGTACAAATGCACTCCTGAACTCTGCACATTGTATGTAGCACCCTCCTGAGCCCTTCGCTCTGTATGTAGCACCCTCCTGAACCCTGCACTCTGTATGTAGCACACTACTAGTATTTATTATCCCTTTAAGACCCTCCCACACCTATTTGCTGCGGAGAAGGTGGGGGGCATGGTTGAGTTCCTGCACCTATTCTCCGAGAAAAAAAGCCCTGAGCATGGGACATCAGAGCCGCTATGAGCAGCAGGGTCCAGAGAGGTGGCCAGGATATTTGGAGTTAATTCATTTTCCCTGAAAAAGGTGAGCGTACCCTTTAATAAAATGCCTTTATTTTGCAGTTTTTTTCTGTGTTCAGGATTTGTGTTGTATCCCGTGTCAATGGAAATATACACCTCTGCTGGAGGGTAGACAGACATTGGAGGAAGTTTAGAATGGTATTTAGTAAAATCCCTAACACTCCTTATTATACAAGCCAGTGGTTTTATTTTGTAACAGACAAGGGGATCTATTAGCAGAGCCTCTTCTGCATGACGCACGGGAAAAGGTCAGCGTGACTTATCCTGCGTAATGCGCCACGATTCAGATGTGAAGCTTATTCTGCGATGACAAACTCACATGCGGCCCCCATGAATCATGCGTTAATGTGCTGCAATAGCTTTCCCAGCCTATAATGAAAACAAATGGCCACCATCGACCTGCAGCCTCTCCGCAGAAATGAGGGATAATACAATAACATCATGACGGGGAGATTTTTCCTGCTAATTCCGCACAGTGGTGACAAATGGATTTGTGGTGTGTGGAGGGAGCAGAGCAGAGCCGTAGACACCCAAAAAGCCCAAATAAAATGGTCAGTTTTAACCAGATCGACTGTTATATCTAGGGTCACCATTTGAAATCAATACACCCTAAATGACAGGTCCTCCCCCAGCACACACTGTATGAAACAGGACCTGTCATTACTTGGCCCCCACATACACTCACCGGCCACTTTATTAGGTACACCTTTTCAATTGCTTGGTAACACAAATTGCTAATCAGCCAATCACATGGCAGCAACTCAATGCATTTAGGCATCTAGACGTGGTGAAAATGACTTGCTGAAGTTCAAACCAAGCATCAGATTGAGGAAGAAAGGGGATTTAAGTGACTTTGAACGTGGCACGGTTGTTGGTGCCAGACGGGCTGGTCTGAGTATTACAAAAACTGCTGATCTACTGGGATTTTCACGCACAACCATCTCTCGGGTTTATAGAAAATGGTCTGAAAAAGAGAAAATATCCAGTGAGCGGCAGTTGTGTGGAGGAAAATGCCTCGTCGATGTCAGAGGTCAAAGGAAAATGGGCAGACGATATAAAGGCAACAGTAACTCAAATAACCACCCTTTACACCAAAGGTATGCAGAATTCCATCTCTGAATGCACAAAACATCGAACCTTGAAGCAGATGGGCTAAAGCAGCAGAAGACCACATTGGGTGCCACTCCTGTCAGCTAAGAGCAGGAAAACAGGAAACTGAGGCTACAATTTGCACAGGCTCACCAAAACTGGACAATAGAAGATTGGAAAAACGTTGCCTGGTCTGATGAGTCTCGATTTCAGCTGCGAAATTCGGATGGTGGGGTCAGAATTAGGTGTAAACAACATGAAAGCATGGATCCATCCTGCCTTAGGCTGGTCTCTGGTGGTGGTGTAATGGTGTGGGGTATATTTTCTTGGCACACTTTGGGCCCCTTAGTACCAATTTTAGCATCGTTTAAACACCACGGCCTGCCTGAGTATTGTTGCTGACCATGTCCATCCCTGTATGACTACAGTGTCCCCATCTTCTGATGGCTCCTTCCAGCAGGATAATGTACCATGTCACAAAGCTCCAATCATCTCACCACTGGACAATGAGGTCCCTGTACTCCAATGGCCTCCACACTCACCAGATCTCATCCAATAGAGAACCTTCGGGATGTGCAGCCGACAAATCTGTAGCAACTGTGTGATGTTATCATGTCACTATGGAGCAAAATCTCAGAGGAATGTTTCCACCGCCTTGTTGAATCTATGCCATGAAGAATGAAGGCAGTTCTGAATGCAAAACGGAGTCCAACCCGGTACTAGCACCTAATAAAGTGTCCAGTGAGTGTACACTGTAATGTATATAGTATTGTGACAGTGCTATGCCCTGCCACTGTGTAAAAAGAGGTAAAGGGCACAAAGACTTCTCAAGGAGACAGATTGAGGGGCTCCAAAATGGCTGTTATGAACAGAGAAAATTGGATTTTTCGGTTATCTCAAGGTTTTGTAATTCCCTGGAGTCCAGAGACTTCAAAGTGTCTTGGGAGGGAAGCCTCTAACCCTGTGTCAAGGTCATACAAGAGATCAGCAGGCTGTATACAGTTCTTAAATTCAAGGGGCTGTTTGCAGTTCAGGGCTCTACCCAGAAGACAGGAGGATCCCTGTCCAGAGGCCAGGGCATGGGCCAGAGCTGCAAGAAACTGCAAAAGAAAGAAAGACCTGCGAGAGTGAAAGAAAGGTGCGGAGGTTGCACATGAGCACAATGGTGCTGTGTAAGGGTCTGGGGGGGACCAGCCAAACATTTCAGATTGAGGCCTGAGCAGCGGGACTGCAAAAAGAATTCCAAGAGGCTTCAGGTCATTTTTTTTTTGTGTTCGGAAGTGATGGTGAAAACCTGCGTGAAGACAACCATTTGCTTTTGTAGAACTTCTACTTTGCTCTAAAATAAAATAACAAGCCCTAAAACAGGATTTCCTGGCTGGACTGAACTCATTGGTAAGCATTATACCTGAGTCAGCCTGCTAAAATATCACAGTATATGGGAGACATGCTGGTAGATCGTTATCAGATTATGGGGCTTTGTTTTGGATATTGATTTTATGGTAGCCCATAGCAAGCTTGCTTTATGTAACTGCTTAGAGGAAAATTTGTTACAATCACTAAGTCCACCTTTTCCAATGGCCATTTTTATTTATATTTAGTGATTTTCTAATAGAATTGTTAACACATAATATGTCTGCAACCGTCTAAAACGAGGTCTGGCCATCCAGTTTATTTCCCATGCCGAATATTGTCGCTTACTTGAAAACGAGGTTTGGCCATTTAGTTTACCTTTATATATGGCAGCTGAATTCAAGATAAGGCTTGGTTATTTGGACTAATATGGCCACTAACTCCGAAATGAGGCTTGGCCATCTATTACATTCCAGCAGTGGCCATTTTGACTGGGATATGAGGCTTGAATACCGGCCATCTTTTCTTAATTGGACTTCACAAATTTTATAAATAGCGTGGCAACGAGCGTGACCTCCATGTCCCCCGATTACGTAATTTCTGACAAAATACATAGGGCGGAGTCTACGCTTGTGACGTCACTACGCCCACCGACCCCACGAGGCTGTCGGTTCGACTCCCAGGATTGATACTTACTGCATATATGCCTATTTCAACTATCTTAATGTGAGAAGTTGTTTTTTATCTACAATACATTTTTACATACAGTACTACATTATTGGAATGTTTCTATTTTTTACCCATGATATGCTGGATTAATTGTCCACCATTTCATATGAGAGGGTTTTCGATCCAAAAGGAAGCAAGGATCTAAAGATTTTCACTTTTCAGGATGTCTTTTCATACTGCGCTTGTGACTCTTATAACTTAGAGTCTACTCTCTGTAGTAAGCAGCTATTTATATGGTGGCAGAGCACTACGGGGATTCACCTGTTGATCCGATATTTATATCCATGCTCAACACATACGTACGCACGCACATATATGTAGTTCCCCATCATACAGTGTGAAGGGGAGGATCAGGCTGCAGCCATGCTGAGCCTAGCACACACTGCAAGTGGTATCAGGCAAAGGCCATGCTGATCCCTGTAGTCTTCACATTAAATGGTGTTAGTCCTGGGATCTTTTTTGGCCATCTCGCCACCACCTGTCACAACTCCCCTGGAGCTTCTTTCTTTGCCCGTGTTCCTTCTGGGTTTTTTATCTTCTGTTGCTTGAATGGCCAGGCTGAAGTGACTTTACTCCTGTGCATGCGAATGGGAGTCATATTGACGTGGCACACAGAGCGGGCCGTAAGTGTGATCCGAACTGTGCAGGTGCAGCCAAGATCACATTACCCACTGACAGGCAGGGGGGACATTAATGACAGAAGAGACCACTAAGGTAAAAAGTACCTGCTTGTCAGTGGATTTTAAAGAGAAGCTCCAGTCTAGTCAGCAGCTAAAAAAATATTCTACTACTAGGAGCTGAGGAAGTAATAACACATCACCTGTGTGTGGTGAGGAACATTCTACTACTAGGAGCTGAGCAAGTGATAACAGATCACCTGTATGTGGTGAGGAACCTTCTACTACTAGGAGCTGAGGAAGTGATAACAGATCACCTGTATGTGGTGAGGAACCTTCTACTACTAGGAGCTGAGGAAGTGATAACAGATCACCTGTGTGTGGAATATTCTACTACTAGGTGCTGAGGAAGTGATAATGAATCAGCTGTGTTTGGCGGGGAATATTGTACTACTAGGGGCTGAGGAAGTGATAACAGATCACCTGTGTGTGGTGGGGGAATATTCTACTACAAGGAGCTGAGGAAGTGATAACAGATGACCTGTGTGTGTTGGGAATATTCTAGGAGCTGCGGAAGTGATAACGAATCACCTGTGCGTGGCAGGGAAATTTCTACTGCTAGGAGCTGAGGAAGTGATAACGAATCACCTGTATGTGGTGAGTAACATTCTACTAGTAGGAGCTGAGGAAGTGATAACGGATCACCTGTATGTGGTGAGTAACATTCTACTAGTAGGAGCTGAGGAAGTGATAACGGATCACCTGTATGTGGTGAGGAACATTCTACTACTAGGAGCTGAGGAAGTGATAACAGATCACCTCTATGTGGTGGGGAACATTCTACTACTAGGATCTGAGAAAGTGATAACAGATCACCTCTATGTGGTGGGGAACATTCTACTACTAGGATCTAAAGAAGTGATAACAGATCACCTGTGCGTGGTGGGGAACATTCTACTACTAGGAGATGAGGAAGTGATACCAGGTCAGGTGTGTGTGGTGGAGAATATTCTATTACTAGGAGCTGAGGAAGTAATAACGGATCACCTGTGCGTGGTGGGGAATATTCTACTACTATAAGTAGGAGAAAAAAGCTGCGCAAATTTTTTTTTTTTTAATAAAACCAAGGCTACTCGTGAAAGAACAACCTCGTGAAAAACTGTGAATAATGTATAACAATTTGTGACCAGAACTCAATAAAGATATAATAGTCCAAACAGAAGAAAATCCAATCAATCCATGTGAAGATCGTGTAGAAACTTAGGATGAATAAACACCACCTATAGTGATCCACCACCACATGAATGTCGCGCTTACCAGAGGGCAAGCTTATCAAATGTATTAAATAAAAAAAGATTGCACTTACAGGAATTAAGCAATAAAAATGCATCCATTAAAAACAGTTTGCCGGCCGGCTTGCATACACCCGCTCACATCCGGGTCGTGATGACGTCAGCGCGTCAACCTCCCGACGTACGTTTCGTCTATAACTGACGTCGTCCCCAGTGCAATGTAAGTGCAATCTTTTTTTATTTAATAAATTTGTTATACGAATTCACACTATGGTTGGTTTCCTTCCATTCCTATGAGCTGGTGATTGGTGTGTGCTCCGTATACCTGCTGAACTTCTGGCTTAACCTTGATGCTGACTACAGAGAGGTGACGCTGTTGGTTTGGTGTCTGGATGTCCGATTTCCTTACAGGCTTATCAAGCTTGCCCTCTGGTAAGCGCGACATTCATGTGGTGGTGGATCACTATAGGTGGTGTTTATTCATCCTAAGTTTCTACACGATCTTCACATGGATTGATTGGATTTTCTTCTGTTTGGATTATTATATCTTTATTGAGTTCTGGTCACAAATTGTTACACATTATTCACAGTTGTTCACAAGGTTGTTCTTTCACGAGTAGCCTTGGTTTTATTTTTGAAAAAAATTTTTGCGCAGCTTTTTTCTCCCTCTTATGTTAGTTTTTTGTGTATATCTCACAATTTAAGCTGCTGTCGTTAGGGTTCACTTGGTTAGTGCTGTATATTTTCCATTTCCCGAATATTCTACTACTAAGAGCTGAGGAAGTGATAACAGATGACCTGTGCGTGGCGGGGAATATTCTACTACTAGGAGCCGAGGAAGTGATAACGGATCACTCAGTTGTGGAATATTCTACTACTAGGAGCTGAGGAAGTGATAACGGATCAACTTTATGTGGCGGGGAATATTGTACTAATAGGAGCTAAAGAAGATACAATGGGTCACCTGTGCATGGCAGGTAATATTCTACTACCAGAAGTTGAGAGAGTTACCTGCGCATGGCGGTAATCCTGAATCTTAGCCATCTCCTCCGCCATGTTCTTCAGGGCCGTCCGCAGCTCCGGGTTCTCTGTGTTGGCGAAATCCAACAGCTGCTTGACCAGCTGGTCTGCCTTGTCCCGCAACTTGGCCGTCTTCCGGGTGTAGGACGCCAGGACAGAGCAGAATTGCCCAAAGTACTTCTCCGCGTTGGAGACAGTGTTCTCCATGAGCTTGACCTGGGCATCTCTGCGGGGAGAGCACAGGAATTAGGACCATGCTTACACAAAGTTTCCATTCAGTTGGGGCTCATTCACTGCACGTTACTGGGCTCATAACACATGTGAACTCGCGTTTTTGTAATACTCTGCAATACCTCAAAAAATAAAAACTTTAATGCAATTCAATGCACTGCAAAGCGGTGGCACACGCTGTAACACATTTTTGTGCACTGGGTTTCTGGACCATTTTCAGTGCTGTGAGTTTTGGATTTATATAAACGTTAAAAATCACACAAAATGACCAATCAGAGTGGAATATTGCAGAATGTTCTGTAAGGCATAACCTTGTACAGGATGTCCTATAATGTGCTGCAGAATGTTCTGTGATAAAGATTAATTTGCAGGCCTTCTATCCCGACAGAAAAGTTTTGTGTGCAATATTCTGCAGAATCTTCTTTATCCAAACTGCGGGACTTCTCGACCAATCAGAAAGCTCAGAGTCATTCCGAAGGCCTACAAACAATTCTAGATGTGATGTTCTGCAGATATGTAGTACTTACAGACAACTCTGTGTGCCAAATACTCTCTACAATAGTCTGCAAATGGTTTTATGAGCAACACTCTGCAGATTCCTTAAACGTTGATACCAGTCTCCAATATCCAGTTGTGTGCAATACTCTGCACAGTTCTCCAAACAGTGCTACCAGCCCCTTTAGAAAGTTATCTGTTCACTGATACCAGCCCCACATAGCCAGTCCAGCGCAATACTCTGCAGATTTCTCTGATCACTGATATCAGCCAGGGCTGGTGCAAGGATTTTTGAAACCCTAGGCGAAACCTCATTTTGCCATCCTCATTGGCTCCACCCCTGACTCCACCCCCTTTGCCCTGCCCATGTGACAGAGGGCGACGCTATACAGGAAGCATCGGCTCTGCTTCCTCTAGCGCTGGCTCCAGTGCTGCGCCTCTAATTACACTACCTGTCGGACGGAGCAGCTGCCTGAGACTGAGTTAGTTACATGCTGCAGCCTGCAGAGCATGCAGACACTGAGGGAAACCAGCGGCCGGGCGCCTCTAGGCAGCAGTGTGCCCTAGGCGGCTGCCTAGTTTGCCTAGTGGTAGCACCGGCCCTGTATCAGCCCACTAAGCCAGCCCCGTGCAATACTCTGCAGAGTTCAATGATCAGGGATACCAGCCTCTTAAGAAAGCTATCTGTGCAATACTCTGCAGAGTTCACTGAGCAATGATGCTTGCCTCCTACAGAAAGTTATCTGTGTAATATTCTGCAGAGTTCCTTGATACCAGCCCCCTCATCCCCCAATAAGTCCTGTGCAATACTCTGTAGGTTCTGCAATCAGTGGTGCCAACACCCGAAACCCAGTCCTTTAATACTCTCCAGAGTTCTCTGATCACTATGCAATAGTCTGCAGGATTCTCTAATCTGTTTGTAATACTCTGCAGTGTTCTCTGATCAGTCATGTCAGCCCCTAAAAAAGTTATCTAAGTAATACCCTGCAGCGTTCCCTCAAACCAGCTCCCTAGCATAGGTGTGCGCAGCCTATTGCATTAGGGTGCGCACCCTTAAGCTCAAACACACATGCGCGTACAAGTGTCTACATATATATGACCCTGGCACATTGATCTCCCTGCTGGCACAGTGAAAGAAGAGCATAAACACTTCTCTTATGGCAGAGCCAGTAAGAGGGAGATCTTTCCCCTGTTTCTGCTGCTACACAGAGCGATAACACTAATGTGCACGGGGTGATTAGGGTGTGCATGGGCACACCCGGCACACCCTGTGCGCACGCCTGTGCTCCCTAGGATCAGGCATGTGCAATGATTTCTCTGATCACTCATAGCAGCCCATACATGAAGTTTTCTGTGCAATACTCCACAGAGTTCTCTGATCAGTTATACTAGCCCTTACCAGCCTACCAGCAGCTTTCCCCGATCAGCCATGCATAGCAAATCCTGTGCAATGCTCTGCATTTTCTCTAATCAATAATAGCAGCCCATATGTGACGTTTTCTGTGAAATACTCTGCAGATTTCACTGATCAGTGATATCAGCCCCCATAGCCTGTCCTGTACAATACTCTGCAGAGGTCTTTGATCACTGATACCAGTCTTTAAATAAAGGTATCTGTGCAATATTCTGCAAATTTCAGTCATACCATTCCTTAAAGAAAGTTATGTGTGAGTTCCTTGATACCAGACCCCAGGATCAGTTCTGGGCAATGCTCTGCAGAGTCCTCTGATCACTAATAGCAGTCCCTAAAGAAAGTTTCCTGTGCAATGCTCTGCAGGGCTCCCTGATACTAGCCCTCCCGAATCTGCCCTGTGCGATGCTCTGCAGAGTTCTCTGATCACTCATAGCAGCCCATATGGGAAGTTTTCTGTGCAATATTCTGCACAGTTCTCTGATCACTGATAACAGCCAATAAATAAAGTTATCTGTGCAATACTGTGCAGAGCTCCCTAATACCAGCCCCCTAAGAACAGTCCTGTGTAATACTCTGCAGATTTCTCTCATCTGTCATACCATCCCTTAAAGAAAGTTATCTCCAAGTTCCTAAATACCAGCCCTCCCCAGGATCAGTCCTGGGCAATGCTCTGCAGAGTTTTCTGACCACTCATAGCAGCCAATATGGGAAGTTTTCTGTGCAATACTCTGCAGATTTTTACTGATCAGCCCCTCATAGCCTGTCTTGTGTAATAGTCTTCATAGCTCTCTAATCACTGATAACAGCCAACAAATAAAGTTATCTGTGCAATACTCTACAGAGTTCCCTAAAACCAAACCCCTGTGTAATACTCTGCAGATTTCTCTCATCAGTCATACCATCCCTTAAAGAACGTTATCTGTGAGTTCCTTGATACCAGCCCCTCAGGATCAGTCCTGTGCGATGCTCTGCAGAGTTCCTTGATCACTCATAGCAGCCCATACAGAAAGTTTTCAGTGCAATACTCTGCAGATTTCACGGATAGCAACCCCTACAGAAAGTTATAAGTAATACTCTGCAGATTTCATGGATAGCAACCCCTACAGAGTTCCCTGATCAGTGATGGCAGTCCTGTGCAATGCTCTGCAGTTTTTCAGGATAGGACCCTGCTCTTCTCACCTGGACAGGACAATGTTCATGCTGGGCTCAGTGTAGGACAATCTCCTCCTGTGTCTTCAGGCGTCTGGCATTGTTGTCACCATGGCGACCAGAGCCCGGAGAGTCAGGGCGGCTCCTGCTGTCTCCATGGTGATAAAGGAGGCTCTTCCTGTGTAAACAGCATTCCTCATTATCACTTTCCTGCCATTTGTCAGGGCTCTAAGCTGCTCATTACCAGCCACCATTATACCTGTCATGTCTGGCAGCCATGTTGTCCCCCCCCCCCCCAAGCTCTGTGTCTTGTCCCTCAGTGGTGGGACTACAAGATTCAGCATGTCCAGCTCAGTTCATGTAAACCATCCCTTGTCTGTCATAAGCATTCATGTACTAATAAAGTGAAGCTGGCGGCCATTTTTGCATCTTCAGGTTCCAAAATGACCCCATCAAACACACACATGAAGTCCCCTACCTACCCCTTTCGTGTCACAGTATTTGAATAGTTCGTCTTGGATAGAGTGGAGGGGGATGAGACCCCCTGTCAGGTTTTTATAGCTGTGTCCCCATTAGGCTGCGTTTACACTTGCGGTGGGGGCCGTCGCGTTTTTACCACTCAACTACTTCATCGCAAGCTGCAGGTGTTCACATATGTCATGTCCATGATGCTTTGCTAATTGCAATGAGCATGTGTGCAAAAAATGTAAAAAGAAAATTTGTCCAGCAGTGAGAGAGTTAAACTGACCATAAAAATGAATATTTAGGTGCTCACCCCTCCAGCTCTCTGGAAGTTGCTCATATGTAATGTTATTATACAGGATTTATATAGCGCCAACAGTTTGTGCAGCGCTTAACAAAATAAAGGCAGACATTACAGTTACATTACGATTTGGTACCAGAGGAATCAGAGGGCCCTGCTCCTTAGAGCTTACAATCTAGGAGGGAGGGTCAATTGACATACCTCCCAACTTTTTGAGATGGGAATGAGGGAAACCTATCAGCAAAAGTATGTAGGCAAAGGACTCACCCCCTGTCACGTTTGCTTAAAGGAGAATTGTACAAAAAAACCCAAAATTGGTTAAACCCACAAGTGCTTTTTTATCATTACTTTATATTGGCTTTTGGAATTTACAAATGCAGCAATTTAGAAATCAGTTGAAAGATTTAGCTCTGGAAAACACTTTTTGATAGATAAAAAGTGCATTTTATATACATCTATATAGATCAGACCAAAATGAGGGACAAATGAGGAGAAATGGAGGGACAGAGGGACATTGCTCCAAATCAGGGACAGTCCCTCAAAATCATTTACAGTTGGGAGCTATGAATTGATACAAAAGGTAATAGTTGTGGGGGATGAGCTGATGGAGAAAGTAAAACAGTGTATTAGTTAGAAGCAGGATAGGCTTCTTAAGAGGGCTTTCACACAGAGCCGCGTGGAGCGCCGCTTACCGTCGTTTTAGCAGCGCTATTCGGATTTAACCTCCGCTAGCGGCCAAAAAGGGGTTAAATCCGCCCGCAAAACACCGCCGGAGCTGCGTTTTGCTGGCAGTATCGCAGCTCTGCCCCATTGATTTCAATGGGGATCAGCGGTGGAGGAGCGGTAAACAAACCGCTCCTTCACCGCTCCAAAGAAGCTGCTGGCAGGACTTTTCCTTATGTCCTGCCAGTGCACCGCTCCAGTGTTAAAGCCTGAGGAGACAATGGATCAGCTGTTTGAGGGCAGATTGCAGGCGCTATTTTTAACGCTATAGCGCCTGCAAAACGCCCTCGGTGTAAAGGGGTTTAAAGAGAATGGTTTTCATGGATCTAAAGATGGATAGATTAGGGGACAGTCGGACAGATTGGGGTAGGGAGTTTCAAAGGATGGGAGAAGCTCTGGAGAAATCCTATAGGCGAGCATGGGAGGAGGTGACAAGGGAGCTAGAGAGCAGGAGGTCTTGGGAGGACCGAAGAGAGCGGCTTGTTTGGTATTTTGAGACTAGGTTAGAGATGTAGCTGGGGGCAGCTGCATCCTCTTTTAGATTAAGTCCCCATCATCTCCCACATACCAGCTGAAAGCTAAAATAGAACTAAACGCAAAGATTGATTTTTTTTTTTTTTTTATTGAGTAGGGGAGGGCATAACCGTCAGGTTTTTTGTCCCCATTGGTGAGATTTCCCTTCACTTCCTGTCCCATAGCCAATATAGGAAGTGATAGAAATTCCCTAAAGTGACAGAAACCTTGGCTGCCACCAGACATAGTGTCCCCATTGGAAGATTTCCCCTCCATTCCTGTCCTGGTGACAACCCAAAATTTGGCTTTTCTTTCACTTTTGGTGGTAACTTACATAAACATGTATTGCTGGCAATAATTGCTGGTTTATTTTGGGTTTAGAATGCACACAGAGTTCAGAAAGAGCTCAGACTGATGTCAGGAGGTAGACTGCTAAAGAAATACTGAAAGGATCAGAAAAAAAAAGTAAATTATTGTGGCTAATAATGGTTAAATGAAAGATAATTAAAAAAAATAATGATAAAAACAGAAAGAAAATTATTTGATCTGCAAAAACGCTTTATATGAAGTGATAAGACTCAATTCACAGTGTTATCCTAGGAATACAGATCTTCATTTCAGCCATGGAACTGTAAGGTTTAAATCTCCATCAAAATAACTGTCACTCCAATAAAAACTTTATTTTAAAGGAGCCCATATCCCTATTAGATCTGTATACTTTTTTCCCCAGTGATGACGGGTCACATTCCCATATGTACACATGTACAGGTATGACAATAGACATTGCTGGCTTTTGTCTTATAAACACCAATCTGCAGATTTTTTTAAATCAAGAGAAGCAAACAGTAATTCTTTGAGCTGTATACAGGTAGCCAAGTCCCCACCCCACCTCTCTCTCCACCTGTCAGCTGCTAACTGACTTTTTATTTTTGAACAAGCTTTGCATTCCCCTTATTACAGGCTATCCAATCATTGTAGGCGGAGAATGTATTTTAATTAGGGGCAGGGCATTCATTTAAAATGGGAATATTTCTACAACAAGCATGTAATTAAACCAATGCCATACTTTATCCACTTACAGACTGGAAGATTTTCCCCCTTAGTGACCAGGCAATTTTTTGCGATACGGCACTGCGTCACTTTAACTGACAATTGCGCGGTCCTGGGAGGCTGTACCCAAACAAAATTAACGTCTTTTTTTCCACACAAATAGAGCTTTCTTTTGGTGGTATTTGATCACCTTTGTGGTTTTTATTTTTTGCGCTATAAACAAAAACAGAGCGACTATTTTGAAAAAAACAAACAATATTTTATACTTTTTTTGCTGGCAAGACAGAGAAAATGAATCACCGCTCAGGAGAACTTGCTTTCAGGTGTGTATTAGTGAATCCTTCAGAGGAGGGGAGTCCCAGGTGCTGGCTAAATGCAAATTGAAGCTCATAGCTATGAGTAAGCGCTCGAACTAGAGTGCGAAACGCGTCAGCTGTGTCTGTACTACCCGCCTGATTGTCCTGTTTTTTATGATCCAAGTTTTATAATAAAGAAGATGTTTTCAACTTTATCCGGTGTGCGGCATCCAGATTTTCCTGTTTCAAACCCTACTTTTTTTGCTATAATAAATATCCCCCCAAAAAATGTAAACAAAATATGATGGCAGCTCACCTCCTCATAGAAGGTTAGTAGATTTGTTTGGCAAGAATGATTTTTCGTGAATCCATGCTGATTACTGCTAATGATACCGTTTTCATTACTAAAATCTTGTATATAGTCCCTTATCGGTCTGTAGTTCCCAGGGCATATAGCTTGGTCCTTTTTTAAAGATTGGTGCTACATTGGCTTTTCTCCAATCAGCTGGTACCATACCAGTCAGTAGACTGTTCATAAAAATTAGGAACAACGGTCTGGCAATTACTTGACTGAGTTCCTTAAGGACCCTCGGGTGCAAGCCATCTGGTCCCAGTGACTTATTTATGTTAAGTTTTTCAAGTCTGTTTCTGATTTTATCCTCTGTCAACCATGGCGGTGCTTCCTGTGACGTTTAATGAGGATAAACATTGCAGTTTTGGTTACTGAAGCCCCCCGATTCCCTCGTGAAGACTGAGGAGAAGAATACATTAAAAACCTTCACCATCTCACCATTCTTTGTAACCAGAATCCTTCATAATTCTTTATGGGGCCAATATGATCTGTTCTCCCTCTTTTATTATTAATGTACTTAAAGAATGTGATTTTTCTTACTCTCCTCCGCTATGTGCCTTTCATGTTCTATCTTAGCTGCCTTGATTACACCCTTATGTTTCTTATTGCATTCTTTGTACCGTTGAAATGCTGATGATGTTCAATCAGCCTTGTATTTTTTGAAGGCCTTCTCCTTTGCTTTTATGTTGGCGTTAAGCCACCCAGGGCTTTTATTAGCTCTTTTAAATGTATTACCCTTTGGAATGCACTGGCTAATACCCTTATTTAATATGCTCCTAACGCACACCCATTTTTCCGCCATGTTTTTTGTTCCTTAGATTTTATCCCATTTAATATCTTTTAGCAAGGAGTGTAGTTTCTAGAAGTTAGCTGTTTTAAAATTCAGTGTATTTGTATTCCCCTTATGCTTCCTATTTGTGTGATTTATGCTGAAACTTATTGACTTGTGATCGCTGTTTCCTAAGTTGCCCTGTATTTCTACATCCGCGATCAAGTCTGTAGTGTTAGTAATCTGTAGATCTAGTAACGCAATGTTTCTTGTTGGTGCATTTACCATCTGACCCATGAAATTGTGCTGCCACCACCATGCTTCACTGTAGGGATGGTTTTGGCCAGGTGACGAGCAGTGCCCGGTTTCCTCCATACATGACGTTTGCCATTCAGGTCAAAGAGTTCAATCTTTGTTTCATCAGACCAGAGAATTTTGTTTCTCATGGTATGAGAGTCCTTCAGGTGCCTTTTGGCAAACTCCAGGCGGGGTGTCATGTGCCTTTTACTGAGGAATTGCTTCCATCTGGCCACTCTACTATACATGCCTGATTGGTGGAGTGTTGCAACTTCTCTCTCCACAGAAAAAGGCTGGAGCTCTGTCAGAGACCATCGGGTTCTTGGTCATCTGCCAGACTAAGGCCCTTCTCCCCTGATTGCGGGTGGCCCGCTCTAGGAAGAGTCCTGCTGGTTCCAAACTTCTTCCATTTACAGATGATTGAGGCCACTGTGCTCATTGGGACCTTCAATGATGCAAAATCTCTTTCGTACCCTTTCCCCAGATCTTTACCTCGATACAATCCTGTCTCAGAGGTCTACAGACAATTCTTGAACTTCAAGGCTTGGTTTGTGCTCTGACATGTACTGTTAATTGTGGGACCTTATGTAGACAGGCATGTGCCTTTTCTAAGTCATGTTCAATCAACTGAATTTACCAAAGGTGGACTCCAATCAAGTTGTAGAAACATCTCAAGGATGATCAGTGGAAACAGGATGCATCTGAGCTCCATTTTGAGTGTCATGGCAAAGGCTGTGAATACTTATGTACATGTGATTTTTTTTCTTTTTTCTTTTTAATAAATTTGCAAATATTTCAAACAAACCTCTTTTACGTTGTCATTATGGGGTATTGTTTGTAGAATTGTAAAATTTTGAGGAAAATAATGCATTTAATGCATTTTGTAATAAGAATGTAACATAACAAAATGTGGAAAATGTGAAGAGCTGTGAATACTTTCCGTGGCTTCTTCTGGCTTTTTTTTTAATGTTGCGCATGTGACGCCCAGACCAACACATTTGCGCATGCGCATGTTGCCCTGTGCATATGGGTGAAGAAGGCGCAGTTAGGGAGGTCCTGGACCTCTGCTCTTTCTGTGCATCCATGCAAAACTCCCTAAGGCCAGGCAGAGTCCTTTGGCATATCTGCGCACGTACTGAACATTTGTCAACGGCGGCTCTGGTGGAGGGAGCGGGGGTGGGATCCTCATTAAGGGGACTGAAGTTTAAGTGGAAAAATACCAGTGACCAAGATACTTATGTTTATGAATTGGACATTTTCAGGAGAAAATTGCAAAGAAATAAAATGAGTGTAATTTAAATAATGAACCCATCTGAGCTGGATAGGCACGATGGAAAGAAAAGCGTGACAATGGGGCGTCACGACGCGTAAAAGGATTCCGTCTCGGCGCAGCTGTACGTGTAATGTTCTCTCATTGCCTCCCCATCCTGTAAACTGTTTTTTTTTTTTCCCCCGGTCTGATATCCTGCGAGTGCAGGGTCACCGCCATCGCCGCTCACTTGGTCCCTTTCCAAACTATTTATAGAATAACAAGCATCTGGTTGTAAACGTGTAGCTACAAGGCTGCAGGTCACATGTCCACTTTATCCTCTAGGGGGCACTCTTCACACACACAGGAGTCGTCACCTAGTCATTGGCACCCTGCTGGGGAACTGCATGTCCCAGCATGCCCCAACCGCTGGGAAATTATAGAGAGAGAAGAACTTGGATATTTATAAAATGCTTGCAGGCTGAAAACCACAAAGTCACGTCTGTTCTGTAAAAAAAAAAAAAAAGTACAATGTAAGTTAAAAAGTGTGTGATTGTGGGGAGACATTAGAGTGAAAGCTCCTCAGGTACAGAGACTGATGTGACTGGCTCAGTGTTCTCTGTACAGCACTGCGGTATATGTTGGAGCTACATAAATGTATAATAATAATAGTGTGTAAAAACAAGAAGAAAGGATCACAAGGTGGAGTTCCACCAAAGCAAACTGAGGGTAAAGATTCCTTATTTTAGGGAAAAGTATACCTTATTAACCATTTCAATACAGGACACTTTCACCCTGCCAGGCCAATTTCTTGTCGCACTTTGAATGACAATTACGCGGTCATGCAACACTACCCAAATTACATTTTTATCATTTCTATCACACAAATAGAGATTTCTATTGGTAGTATTTCATCACCACTGGGTTTTTTATTTTTTGCTAAACAAACTAAAAATGACCGAAAATTGTGAAAAAAACAAAACAAAAACGCTTGTCTTAGTTTCTGTTATAAAATTTTGCAAATAAGTAATTTTTCTTGCGATGTGCTCTGATAAGGCTGCACTGATGGGCACTGATAACCTGCACTGATGGGCACTGATGGGCACTGATAACCTGCACTGATGGGCACTGATGAGGCTGCACTGATGGGCACTGATAAGGCTGCACTAATGTATAGTAACAAGTCCTAGTTGCAATCTCCCAATAAGAGGACAGTATGCGACCGGTCTAAACTACGTGGTATGTTCACCAAAGCCAGGAGCCTGTTGGACAAGATGGGTGAACTAGAGATACTGTTGTACAAGGAGGATTTGGATTTTGTGGTCATTTCAGAGACCTGGCTCAACAAAGCAAACAGAATATTGGCATGTATTAAAAGGGGGATCAACTCCAGAGATAAAATGATAATTCTCCCGCTCTACAAGACTCTGGTCTGGCCTCACCTAGAGAATGCTGTCCAGTTCTGGGCACCAGTTCTCAGGAAGGATGTGAAATGGAGAGAGTACAAAGAAGGGCAACTAAGCTAATAAAGAGTCTGGAGGATATTGGTTATGAAGAAAGGTTGCTAGCACCAGTCGTGTATTTAGGTTTTGTGCTGCCCTAGGCCTAAACTCATGCACCCCCTAATTAAAATATGGGCCACCCCTTCCTGCCAAGGCCACACCCCTTCCTGTTTAAGACCTGCAATATCTGTAAATAACACCCCTTCCTATTTAGGCTCCACCTTTTCCTTTTAGAGCTCCACCTCTTCCGCTCTGTAAATTAAAAGTGGGTACCAAGTGGCCTTATCAGTCATTGGCCATCAGTGCAGCCTATCAGTGCCCATCAGTGCAGCTTAAGAGTTCAGCCTTATCAGTGCCCATCAGTACAAACCCATCATTGCCCATATCAGTGCTGCTTTATCAGTGCAGCGCAGCCTCATCAGTGCCCAACAGTGCAGCTCATCAGTGGCCAAATGAGGCCACTGACGAGCCGTATCAGAGTGTGACCCTACCGCGACCGGAAATTATGTCATTGACGCTGTGCGTTTCAGGACCAGTGGAGATCACTACAATCGCCACCGAAGCACTCCCGGCCCCTTTTAGCTGTTGGGGAAAGTGAATTGGATTGCAGCTCACACAGAACCGACCTTGAGCTATACGATCACTTTTGGAACTGGCACTGTGTTATCGAATATTGGATTTTTATTGAGTTATTTAATAAACGGTGAAACGGAGCTAGACTATGTGGAGTCTCTTTTTCCATGTCCCTGAATTTCGGAGGATCCTATAAAGATATCCGGATTTAATACACTGCAGGATGTGTACAGAGGCCTGATAACCTTTGGGTTCTGGTGAGTTTAACCCCTTAGGGGTGTGTGGAGCACGAGGTGGAAGAATCTTTGGTGAAAGGTGCACTCATCAATTATCAGCTGTGTATCCCATCTGTGTCCACTAGAGACTGTTTTCTTATCATTATCCACATTTTTACCTGTTTTACCTTTATTTTTTGTGTATGTGGTAGTCACCATATACCAGCCAGCTGGTTATTTATTAACTGATGGGAGCGCCGCTTTGCTGTATATTTGCCACTGTTTTACAGTTTCAGATTTTGCATCGATTGTTTATAAATAATGGCTGTGTGTTGAGTTATTTTGAGGGCACAGCAAATTTACACTGTTATACAAGCTGTACACTCACTACTTTACATTGTAGCAAAGTGTCATTTCTTCAGTGTTGTCACATGAAAAGATAGAATAAAATATTTACAAAAATGTGAGGGGTGTACTTACTTTTGTGAGATACTGTAGGTGTGTGCAGCAACCCCAAAGCTCAAACACGTGTGTTTATATGTATGTATATGTAATAAATTAAATAAATAAATATATATATATATATATATATATATACACACACACACACACACACACACACACACACACACACACACACACACACACACACACACACACACATAATAAATGTAAAAAAAACAGTAGGGCAGAGGTTGGTGTCAGTAGAGCAGAAGACGGTGTCAGTAGGGCAGAGGTTGGTGTCAATAGGGCAGAAGACGGTGTCAGTAGGGCAGAGGACGGTGTCAGTAGAGCAGAGATTGGTGTAAGTAGGGCAGAGGTTGGTGTCAGTAGAGCAGAAGACGGTGTCAGTAGGGCAGAGGTTGGTGTCAATAGGGCAGAAGACGGTGTCAGTAGGGCAGAGGACGGTGTCAGTAGAGCAGAGGATGGTGTCAGTTGGACAGAGATTGGTGTCAGTAGGGCAGAGGACGGTGTAAGTAGGGCAGAGGTTGGTGTCAGTAGGAAAGAGGACGTTATCAGTAGGACAGAGGTTGGTGTCAGTAGAGCAGAGGTTGGTGTCAGCAGGGCAGAGGACGTTATCAGTAAGACAGAGGTTGGTGTCAGTAGGGCAGAAGACAGGGTCAGTAGGGCAGATGATGTTGTCAGTAGGGCAGAGGTTGGTGTCAGTAGGGCAGAAGACAGGGTCAGTAGGGCAGATGATGGTGTCAGTAGGGCAGAGGTTGGTGTCAGTAGGGCAGAGGTTGGTGTCAGTAGGGCAGAGGGCAGGGTCAGTAGGGCAGTAGGGCAAAGGTTGGTGTCAGTAGGGCAGAGGTTGGTGTCAGTAGGACAGAGCTTAGTGTCAGTAGGGCAGAAGATGGTGTCAGTAGGGCAGAGGTTGGTGTCAGTAGGAAAGAGGACGTTATCAGTAGGACAGAGGTTGGTGTCAGTAGAGCAGAGGTTGGTGTCAGCAGGGCAGAGGACATTATCAGTAGGACAGAGGTTGGTGTCAGTAGGGCAGAAGACAGGGTCAGTAGGGCAGATGATGGTGTCAGTAGGGCAGAGGTTGGTGTCAGTAGGGCAGAGGTTGGAGTCAGTAGGGCAGAGGTTGGTGTCAGTAGGGCAGAGGTTGGAGTCAGTAGGGCAGAAGGCAGGGTCAGTAGGGCAGAGGTTGGTGTTAGTAGGGCAGAAGGCGGTGTCAGTAGGGCAGAGGTTGGTGTCAGTAGAGCAGTGGGCATGTTAGTAGGGCAGTGGACGGTGTCAGTAGTCTTTTTATTTTTATTATTTTATTTTTGGAGCCCCATTGGGAGGGCTTTGGAGAAATATCATCAAGGGGGAATCTGCGCCACACTGAGCGATTAGGGTGTGCCCAGAAACACTCGGCACACCCCCTGCGCACGCCTAAATGCCTTGATGGATGGGTGTCAGTCTGGAGGAGTGGGGGGTTCCTAGACAGGCTGCATTTGCTTGATAACACCCACATGGGACGCTGAGCTTCCATAGTTGAAAGAACTGAAATCCAGTGATCGAAAGGGATGGGCACAGGGACAGTCAGACTGGAGAGGAAAGCACTAGATGTTGCTGCACGTCCAATAGCCCAGAAATGAGGCGGGGCTCTGTCTGACGTGTTGCAGCTTCTAATGCACATTGTGAGAAGCTCACAGTGTGCAGTGAAATCAGAGTAAGCCATTTCAGTCTGGGAGAGGAGACGGTACAACTGTGCAAGACTGAAGGGAAGGCCAGAGGTCAGATTTAACAATACAGTAAAAAAAAAAAAGAAAGAAAGAAAGAAAGAAAGTGCCCCTTTAAGTCCCCCCTGCAGATTCCTCTTGCAGGTTCCTGTCACTCTCCCAGTAGTGGAATCCCTTTCATTTCCAGCTCCGCCTCGCTCTGACAGCACCGAAACAAGGGGACAGCCTGTCCGGGCGGAGGAGACATCTGTTTTAGCCATTGGCCCGGAGTACAAGTGATAATCTCATGCTGGGAACAGGCCCTGGGAGCCCAGCCAGACTTGGAAAAACTTCCTGCCAGTCTCAGTCTCTTTAAAGGAATTGGGCCCTTTAGACAGAAATAGTTGGGCGGTGAAGCTGCGAGGCGATGGCCCCAGGAAGCTGAGCTGATTTCTGGGAAAGGAAAACAAATGCCAGCAAATGGGAGTTTTATAGGAGAACTCCGCTGAGCGTTATTTATGTGTCACATTGTTCCAGGGAGAGTTTCGAAAATTTACAACCTCCAAGTCTAGGTTCGCGCTGAACGCGGCTTTGAAATCGCACAACTTCACATGAAATCGCGCGATTTCAAAGCCGCGTGTCGGTGCGAAGTCGGGGGGGGGGGCGACTTGGCTGACACCTGTGTGACTTCATGCATCGACCTCTATGAAAGTCGCACCCGAAATCCCCCAAAAGTAATGCAGGAACTACTTTTTCAAATCGCTGCGGCACCGCAAGGTCGGCGTCTCACCTGATTTGAACGGGTCCATTGTCGACAGTAGGGAGCGACTTCACTTGTCAAATCGCATGAGAAGTCACACCGGTGTGAACAGGGGCCGAGGCCTCTTGCACACTGCGGCTTGAAAAGGCTCAGTACAGCATTTTTTTTTTTACTGACCTAAATTGCAACCCGTTGTTTAGAATGTGCCTGTGCACACAGGCGAGTAAACAAGCGCTGCGTATGCTTGAGTAAGAAAAAAAGCTGCGTTCCCGGTCAGTATTTTGCACCTGTACACGCAAATATGCGCCTATGAGCATGAATATTAGTTGATTTTCCCTAGGAATGTACTGTGTGCACGAACGCGCAAATTCACGCATAAACGCCCTCAAATCAAACGCCTGAAATTACGTCCAAATAAGCAGATGCTGAACGCCCAGTACAGTGTGCAAGAGGCCTTACACCATCCTCTACTGCTCCAGAAACAGAGAGAATACACAGAGCACAGGATCCTACCGCACAACCGTCCCGGATTTTGAGGGACTGTCCCTGTACTGGAACCAAATCCCTCTGTTGTTTGTCCCTCCTCCAACGTTAATCTTCCTGGTCTGAGGTACGTCTATAAGAAATTATATACTTCACTACTGAACCTCCAAATCTGGGGTCTCTAAACTTTCCAGTATGAGGGCCAAATAATAGATTTTATAAAACTTTTATAAATAAATAAGTCCCCCTTTACATCAGGATCCCCATCAGAGTCCCCCTTACATCAAGGTCCCTATTAGAGTTCCCTTTACATCAGGGTCTCCATCAGAGTCACCCCTTACATCAGGGTCTCCATCAGCGTCCCTCCTTATATATCAGAGTTCCCATCAGAATCCCTCTTACATCTGGGTCCTCATCACAGTCACCATTACACCAGGGTCCCCATCAGAGTCCTTTTTACATCAAGGTCCCTGTCAGAGTCCCTCTTAAATCAGGGTCTCCATCAGAGTCCCCTTACATCAAAATCCCTTTTAGAGTCCCCTTTATATTAGGATTCTATAAAAGCAGAGTCCCCCTTACATCAAGGTCCCTATCAGAGTCCCCCTTACATTAGTGTCCCCATCAGAGTCCCCCCTTGCGTCAAAGTCCCCATCATGGTCCCCCTTACATCAAGGTCCCTATTAGAGTTCCCTTTACATCAGAGTCCCCATCAGAGTCACCCCTTACATCAGGGTCTCCATCAGAGTCACCCCTTACATCAGGGTCTCCATCAGAGTCACCCCTTACATCAGGGTCTCCATCAGAGTCACCCCTTACATCAGGTTCTCCATCAGCGTCCCTCCTTATATATCAGAGTTCCCATCAGAGTCTCTCTTACATCTGGGTCCCCATCACAGTCACCATTACACCAGGGTCCCCATCGGAGTCCCTTTTACATCAAGGTCCCTGTCAGAGTCCCCCTTACATTGGGGTCTCCATCAGAGTCCCCATCAGAATCCCCTCTTTCATCAGTGGTCCCATCAGAGTTCCCCCTTACAGCAGGGTCCCCATCAGAGTCCCGTTACATCAAAGTCTCTTTCAGAGTCCCCCTTATATTAGGGTCTCTATTAAATCAGAATCCCCATCAGACTCTCCGCTTCCATTAGTGTGCCTATCTGAGTCCCCCCTTACATTAGGGTCCCTATCAGAGTCCTCCTTACATCAGGGTCCCCATCACAGTCCCTTTTACACTAAGGTCCCTGTCAGAGTCCCCCTCACATCAGGGTCCCCATTACATCAGGGTCCTCATCAGAATCCCCTCTTACATCAGGGTCCCCATCAGAGTCCCCCTTACATAAGAGTTCCCATCATAGTCTCCCTTATATCAGGGTCCCCAATGCACCAGAGTTCTCCCTTACAGCAGGATCCCCATCAGAGTCCCCTTACATCAAAGTCTCTACCAGAGTCCCCCTTATATTAGGGTTCCTATTAAACCAGAATCCCCATCAGACTTTCCGCTTACATTAGTGTGCCCATCTAAGTCCCTCCTTACATCAGGGTCCCCATCAGAGTCACCCCTTACAGCAAGGTCCCCATCAGAGTCCCTTTTATATCAGAGTCCCCCTTTACGTCAGAGTTCTCATCTGAGTCCCCCCTATATCAGGGATATCCTGGCGGGGGGGGTGTAATTAGAAAGGCAGAAGACCATAAGTAGAATATTATTTAATTGTCTAGAAATAGTTGTGAGATATTTCCTGACATTTGCAGAATACAGATACAGATATATTGTCCACACACAAGGACTGCACTTCTATACATTATACTTCCATCTAACATTAATAATGTAAGAGATCTGACAGCCGAAATCCCTCGTATATAATCCCAGGCTTGGCCGTCTATGGCTGGGGGGGAAAGGTTATGTTCTGAGACGTGTTTCTCTCTCCAGGTAGGAAGAACTCCTATGGAGGGGGTTTATGGAGGGGGTCTATGGAGGGGGTCTGTGGAGGGTCTGTGGAGGGTCTATGGAGGGGGTTTATGGAGGGTCTGTGGAGGGGGTCTATGAAGGGGTCTATGGTGGGTCTATGGTGGGGGTCTGTGGAGGGTCTATGGAGGAGGTCTATGGAGGGTCTGTGGAGGGGGTCTATGGAGGGGGTCTATGGTGGGTCTATGGAGGGGGTCTGTGGAGGGTCTATGGAGGAGGTCTATGGAGGGGGTCTCTGAAGGGTCTGTGGAGGGTCTATGGAGGGGGTTTATGGAGGGGGTCTATGGAGGGGGTCTATGGAGGAGGTCTATGGAGGGGGTCTATGAAAGGGGTCTATGGAGGGGGTCTATGGAAGGGGTCTATGGAGGAGGTCTATGGAGGGGGTCTATGAAAGGGGTCTATGGAAGGGGTCTATGGAGGGGGTCTATGGAAGGGGTCTATGGAGGGGGTCTATGGAAGGGGTCTATGGAGGGGGTCTATGGAAGGGGTCCCAGGTAATGACGGAGAATCCTGCTCAGCTCCTCTGGATTCCCTCCATACGCAGGAGGCCAGGAAATGATGGATTTACAAGGCTCTGAGCCCAATTACAGGATAATTATAGTGACCCGGCTCTCCACTCTATGGCAGAATTGGTGTCAGGGTCTGGGAGCCTTTCCATAACGTAGCTAATAAAATATATGTGAAGCCAAATTTTTTTCAAGATTCGAGCTGTAGTGCTGGGGCCTATAATCATATCATGACCAGATTCTGATACATTTCTTAAATATTACCGTTATTGATTAGTCACATGACTGTAATACCTCTGTTTTCCGAGACCATTATATAGAAGCTGCAATGTCCAGCCGTGGCCAGTGACATTGTTGCCCCTTATTTTACTTAGATGGCCGGGAGAATCGGCATGTCGGTTGGCAGGAGCCAAGCACTGGGAGCTGTGGTTTTTTTCTGGGGTTTTTTCTGCTGTGGGCAGCGTTCATCTTGATTGACGATGGATCTTCTTCCGGGGACATTTTTAAATTTTTGTTTATTAAACTAACGTTCCAACCAACTTTACAAGTAGGGCTTAAACTAAAGACCACCCCTCGATTTTGGGATATATATATATTATTATTATTTTTTTTTTTCTTACCTTTTAAGAAGTACAAAGGTGTACTTCTGCCCCAGCTGGGCCGCAGCGAAGTACATCATTTCCTCTTCAGCCTCGGGGGGGGGGGGGGGGGCGACATCGAGGGCTCCCTGGACAGGTAAGTGTCCTTATTAACCAGTTCCCGACCAGCTCCTGCAAATATACTGCGGCAGAATGGCTCTCCTGGGCGGAACCCCATACAGGTACGTCCTCCCCTTTTTCGGCCACCAGAGGGCGGCGGGGGACCCGATGCGCGTGGCCTAGTGGGCACGATCGCTGCCTGCCATGCACGATCGCGTGCACGAGTGCCAGCATGGGGGTTTTGGTGTGTAAAAATGGGTAGAGCTCTGCTTTAAGGTGCTTTTTCCGTGAATTGCACGTTTATACCACATGAGTTATTTTAACTCAATAAATTAATGCGGTATTTAACGCTTACTACATTGATCCCACCCAGTGAGCTCCTAACCTCCTGTAGTGAACTGACAATGCTACCTCTGCCCCAAATGCTGTTGTCTTTTCAGCCCAGTTCTCTTCTGCTGGACTACAGAACACCTCCCCCCATGCATCTCCAAACACAAGGGAGGAAGTCTGTAGTATGGGGGCGGATAACTCATAGTAGGGCTGACAACATGGACAGCACTGCTTAGGATTTCAGTGTGACAAAGACAGCGTTGTCTTTTCTGCCCAGTTCCCACCTGCTGGACTACAGAACACCTCCCCTCAATGCATCTCTAAACACATGAGGGAGGAAATCTGCGGAAGGATAACTCATGGAAAGGCTAACAACACTGCTTTGGATTTCAGTGTAGCAAAGGCTGTAGTATATATTCTGCCCAGTTCACCCCTGCTGGAGGACAGAACACCACCCCTCACCACATCTCTGAAAACCAGAGGGAGGAGTCCTGTAGTCCAAGGGGCATAACTCATGGAAGGGCTGACAACAGTGCAGTGTTGTCAACTCACAACAGGAAGTTTGGAGCTCCCTGGATTTCTGGCAGATTGCCGGGTATTTTTCTGCAATTGCAGCATATTTAACACCTTCCTGCCTGGCCTATAGCAGAATGAAGGCAGGGCGGTGGCTTTACCAATCTGCGTGGATGTCATATGACGTCCTCTCAGAAAGCGGCAAGCAGCCGGCGCAATCTGTTACTGGCCTCGCTGCCGATACCATGTGATCGTTGTGACCAATCACAGCAGGTAACATGACAGTTGTAAACAATGGATGGCTTCCTTTCATGACATCCATTGTGTACAATTGTGCCGTTAGCTGTGTGGTTGGTCAATGTGAACATATGGTACAATCTCAGCTAATCACAGCAAAATAATCTGAATGAATCAGTTTCATTCAGTAAAAAGCTTGCTTTTAGCAATTTAATGCACAGCTATAAGCAATCATAATGTGTAAAAAAAAAAAACCTGATCACTTCCCCAGAGTAGTACAATGTTACTACGGTAACATTATATTGCTCTGGTCACAGTGTGATAAAAAAATAATTTAAAAAAATGTAATAAAAAAAAAAAAAAGAAATTAAAAAAAAATTATGATTTTTTTATTTATTTTTTGTTCATACTGTTACCAGTCAGTGTCCCTGATCATCGCAACACCAGTTATATGACGTTGCGCTGCGAGCGGCGATTAAATACTACCAAAAGAAAGCTCTATTTGTGTGAACAAAATGTTAAAAAAAAATGTAGTATGAGTACAGTGTAGCATGACCGCGAAATCAGCGAAGGAGAAAAATTACTTATTTACAAAATTTTATAACAGAAACTTAAGAAAACTTTTGCTCGATCTTTTTTTGTTTGTTTAGCAAAAAATAAAAAGCCCAGAGATGATTAAATACCACCAAAGAAAAGCTCTATCTGTTTTTTAAAAAAATGATAAAAATTTCATATGGGTACAGTGTTGCATGACCGCGCAATTGTCATTCAAAGTGCGACAGTGCTGAAAGCTGTTGGCCTGGGAAGGACGTGGGTAGAGGTGCCCGGTATTGAAGTGGTTAACGGGATAAAAATGGGGAAATGTTCATGTATTAAAGAAACACTAAATGTTTTTTTTTTTTTTTTTTCCTTTGTCCTGACTTTTAATTTTGAGCCCCGGTTCACAGTGATGTGGTACACTGTGCGAATTTGCATTATGATTTTTTTTTTTTACATTGCAATGCGAATTCTGCTTAGCATGTGCGGTTGCAATGCAAATTTAGTGCAAATTTGTGAGGGGAGTGGTCACATCTGCGATTTTATTTTCTGTAAAATCTAGTAAAAAAAAAAAAAAATTGCCGTGATGTGAGCACTGGACTGCGATTTCAATCCGGTCCCATGGAGCTGAAATTCATCAATGAATTCGCATTGCACGGCACTAAACTCGCACAGGACCCTTTTTTGAACAGAATCAAATTCGCTCCGCATATATGTGAACAGCCTTCGTTGGAACTAATGCTTTTTTACATGACATGCGAATCTATGCTTTTTGGATCGCATCTGATCCGCATGAAATTTGCATAAATGTGAACCGGGGCCTAGTGTCTTATAAATAGCTGCTGTATTGCACCTTAAATATGTGAAATCTCCTTTGTAAAGACTACGCGTTTCTCTCAGGGCCAGTTCACACTGCATGCAGTCCAGTGTGTTTTTTTTCTGCTCCAAAAACGCATGGAAAGTAGGTTATATGGTTTCCAATGGCACAGTTCACACCAGTGCGGTCAGTTCCAGAAAACAAGTACAGTGGAACCTCGGATTGCGAGCATAGTCCGTTCCAGGAGTATGCCTGTAATCCAATGTATATCAAAGCGAGTTTTCCCATTGAAGTCAATGGAAGCGAAAATAATTAGTTCCGCATTGACTTCAATGGGATGCAATACTGCATGCGGCCAGAGGCGGGGGGGCACCGGCGAGCCTCGGAAACGGCCGAAAAGGCCCGACGGACACTTCGGCAAACCTTGGCAAACCTCGGAAAGACTCCGTTCACGAGCCTTTCCGAGGTTTGCCGAGGTCAGCTGAACTGTCCTCGGGCCTTTCCCTGCATTTCCGAACGGCGCCGATCCGCGACTTTCGGCTCTGCTCAGCTCTGGCGCCCCCCCCCACCTCAGGCCAAAAGCGGAACTGCACACCGCTTTTGGCCTGAATCCTGCTCGTTTTGCGAGACAACACTCGCAAACCGAGTTAGGAATTTTAGAAATACAGTGTTCGGTTTGCGAAACGCTCGTTAGCCGCGTTACTCGCAAACCGAGGTTCCACTGTAGAACATGCTGCATTTTTCCTGGACTAGACTGTACTGAAAGGTGGTAAAACGCATAAAAAATGCAGCGGAATGCACTGGAACACATCAAAAGTGAATCAAAAATGCAACGGACCCCAGTACAGTAAAAAAAAACAGGCCAAAAAGAAGAAAAAAAGAATCTGGAATGCATGTGGAAACGCATCAAAAACACGTTAAAAACGCGCATTCAGAATCGCATCCGGAACGGATCTGGAGTGTGTTTTTGTGGTGAGAACCAGCCCCCCCTATCAAGTTACCTTTGCAGTGACCCAAACTTGCACCAGAGGGCGCTTGAGACAACCTTTCAGTGTCATCCGAAACACAGAACAGCGACCACGAAAAACCCCCAAAACCACATCACCAATAACTTTAAGGTGGAGGTTACAATAGTAGCTCTAAATGTATAATCTGTGAACCTAAAGCTTTCCTTTCCAGTGATTTAGAATGTGCTTTGGGCCGGATATTTTGGGCCCCATCTGGCACTATCTCATCCGTAGACAGGAGACGGCAGATTGAGACGGTTCTGCAGTTTGGAAGACCTCGGAGGCCTAGAATGGCCCCGGTGGGGGTTCATCTTCCCACACTTACTCATTTCACGGGCACGGAGCCGGCATTCGCTACTCTGTCACATGTTTTCTATTAGCAGAGGCGATTCCTCGGACTTGTACTGCAGAATTCGCAGTGTCTCCACGTTACTTGGAAGGAGCGTCGGATGACTGTGTGGAGCGCGGCGGCTACAAGAATGCAGCGCTCATCGATGTTGGTCTGTCGTGGTCTTGGGGGCTTATTTACAAAACTTCCGAAAAGCGATTTGCTGATCACTTTGTGCTTATTTTCCTGAAAATTTTAGCGAATGAGGTTGAATATAGACAAAGGATGAGAGATTCAACCACATAGAGGTCCCCAGGGGAATATGGGAAAATAGGTTGGTCATGTAATCACAGCACTGACTCCATTTTTCCAATGGCATCATAGGATCAAATACAGAGGCTGCGATCATTCAGCAGCTTTATCAAGTTGGAGAAGTGTTGGAATACATCGTTCATGTATTTTGTGCAACAACTACATCAGCCAGCAGATGGCAGTGTTTATAGGTTTGTAGCTGCACCTATCAAAAGAAAAAAAAACTATTTCCTGTCTGCAGTTAAGCAACAAAGCTCATGTGGACTGTGCACTGTTTGTTCTGTAGGGCTACATAAAGAATTTCTAACAAGAATAGCTGGTGTGCTTGCTGACATCAGGCCCAGCTCTTAGTACCTCCCTTCTGGAGCGTGAGGGGGCTTTCATCAAGTCCCCCACGGATGAAGCTAGTTTTACTACTTTGTCTTCTGGTAAGAAGAGCTTCTGTAGTCTGGTGTCTGCCAGGTAGCCTAGGAAGGTCTTGACCCGTTCTGGCTCGAGGAAGGATTATTCCCGTGCCGACTATCCAGCCTAGGGTCTCCAGGAAAGAGGTTACTATGTTGGTATCTGATCTGGGCCACTGAGGGACCAAAGATTAGCAGGTAGGGGACATGACATGAACCTGTTAGGGTTCCTTGAAGCTGAAGTTTAATCTGCTTATCATTCACCTTTCCTAACTCCTCACCTCCCCTCATCAACACGACAAAGAAAATGAAAAAAAAAAAAATCCCAATGTGTGTAAGAAAAAAAAAAAAAAAAAAGGATTTTATTTTCATGACATACCATATTTTAGACCCAATTATTTCTCTATACCAGGGGGGCATCAAGTTTCTAAACAAAGGGCCCGTTCCTGCCCTTCAAACTTTAGGGTGGGCCGGACTGTGGCCATTGGGAGTAGAAAATGCCATAGGCTTGGTGGTCAGTGGGAGAAAAAAACTGACGTCTTTGGTGTCAGTTTGAGGAATAGTGCCCCATTGTTGGTGTCAGTGGGAGGAATAGTGCCCCATCATTAGTGTCAGTGAGAGGAAAAATGTCCCATTATTGGTGTCAGTGGGAGGAATAGTGTCCCATCATTGGTGTCAGGGGAGGTTCACCATCTCTGGTGTCAGAGGGAGGTTTAGTACCCCATCATTGGTGTCAGGGGAGGTTCACCATCTCTGGTGTCAGTGGGAGGAATAGTGTCCCATCATTGGTGTCAGGGGAGGTTCACCATCTCTGGTGTCAGAGGGAGGTTTAGTACCCCATCATTGGTGTCAGGGGAGGTTCACCATCTCTGGTGTCAGAGGGAGGTTTAGTACCCCACCATTGGTGTCAGTGGGAGAAATAGTGCCCCAAGGGCCAGATAAAGGCAAGCAAATGGCCACATCCGTCATATGGGCCACAATTTGGAGACCCCTTCTCTATACAATGCAGGCAGATCGTGGCTGGTGGGAGGGGTTGGCAGGGTGCTGTACATGGCTTCCTGAAAACATCCCAGCCCCCACCCTCAGTACTCCTCTCCAGAGCCCTCAGTCCTGATGCCAATCGGCAGGCTGTATTTGCATGTAGATAACACCTACATGTGATGCTGAACCTATATGAATTAAAGACCTGAACTCCAATGATTAAAAGGGGAGGGGGGCCAGGAAAAGCCAGGCAGGGGAGGAAAGGGCTAGATGTTGCTGGATGTCCTCCATCCAGGAAATGATGCAAGCTCACAGTGTGCAGTGAAATCAGAGGAAGCCATTTCAGTCCAGGAGAGGAGCCGGTACAATTGTGCAAGACTGAAGGGAAATCTGGAAATCAGATTTATTGTCTCCCCCCCTACCCAGCAGCACATACATGGCCCTGCACTTTAGCTGCCTTGGAAACATTGTCTGTCTCGATTCCTCGCTCTCTGTGAATTGTGAAACTGGCACTGTGCTATGCTTGGTAAGATAATTTACCTTCTTAGAAGAATTCTCACTATCTCGGCGCCGGTATCGCTTCCGGCAGGTTAGGGGTTAATTGATTTTGCATCTTCCGCGAACTCGGGGCCACATTAATGATGTATTAGCATCACTTGCTGCAGATAAGAGATTTGCATGTGAAATGTGCAGCGTTTTCCATCAGCTCGGAAGTCTATCGATTGTTTAATCTCCCCCCTCCTGCTGGCCAGGAAGATAATGGAGAACACCCAGAACGTTCTTAGGGCACCACTACAATAAGATGTGGGGGGCACAGAGACTGCTGCTACCAGGGGCCCCCGACACCCATTACAATGCAGGGGTGCGCTGTATGAAGCCCAGAGGTGTGTTCAGCCTATTGCATTAGGGTGTGCACCCCAAAGCTCAAACGTGTGTGTGTGTGTGTGTGTATATGTATATATATATATATATATATATATATATATATATATATATATATATATAGACACACGCACTCTTATAAATAAATGGAAAGGTATTTACACACACTCATCCCCATTCTCGTTCTGTCACGAGCGATCACGGGTGCCCGGCGGACATCGTGCCTGCCGGGCATGCACATCGGCCCCGGGGACACGCGCCGGGCGCCTGCTATGACGTCTTAAAGGAGCGACGTATAGCTGCGGTGATTTCTCCATCCCGAAACATCCCCCGCAGCAGCTGGCGGGAGAGGAGAGGAGGGAAGCCGGAAGCGCTACCACACCGGGGGGGGGGGACAGGTAGTGGGGGGAATCTACACCACACAGGGTGATTAGGACGTTCCCAGGCACACCCGGCACACCCTATGCGCACGCCTATGATGTAGCGTCAGGTTTATGATCAGCCGCTGGACACAGGATTTGCCACACTGGTACAGACCACTTCCTGGGAAAAAGTAGAAATGATGCCGTGGATTCAATCTATCAGTAGATCCATCAGACTCTGACAAGACTGCTGAGGCTGCACTCAACAAAAACAGGGTGTCCCTTTAAAAAGAAGTCTCACTTGTTATCCCTGTGCTCTGATCACCAGTGGACAATGTACATGTAATATTTGCCCCATTTTCCTATGTGCTGCCTAAGGCTAGCTGTGTAGTTGGACAGGGCGCCCCTACTTCTTCCACAGCTGTCCGACAAGGCAGCTAGCAATGAGATGCACTCTTTATGTACCATCCTTTTGAACTCTGCACTCTGTAGCCCGCATACTCCTAAATTCTGCACTTTGTACGTAGTCCACTCCTGAACTCTGCACTCTGTATGCTGCATGCGCCCTAAACTCTGCACTTTGTACATAGTCCACTCCTGAACTCTGCACTCTGTATGCTGCATACGCCCAAAACTCTGCACTTTGTACATAGTCCACTCCTGAACTCTACTATTTGTACGTCTCATACTCCTAAACTCCTAAACTCTGTACGTAGTACACTCCTGAACTCTGTAGGCCGCATACTCCTAAACTCTGCACACTGTACGTAGTCCACTCCTGAACTTTACTATCTGTACACCACATACTTCTGAGCTCTGCACTCTGTACGCCACATACTCCTAAACTCTGCCATCTGTACCCTGCATACTCCTGAACTCTGCACTCTGTACCATCCTCCTAAACTCTGCACTCTGTACGCCGCATACTCCTAAACTCTGCACTCTGTAGGTAGTCCCCTCCTGAACTCTGCACTCTGTACGCCGCATACTCCTAAACTTTGTACGTAGTCCACTCCTGAACTCTGCACTCTGTATGCCGCATACTCCTAAACTCTGCACTCTGTACGTAGTCCACTCCTGAACTCTACTATCTGTACACCGCATACTCCTAAACTCTGCCATCTGTACGCTGCATACTCCAGAACTCTGCACTCTGTATACTGCATATCCATGAACTCTGCACTCTCTACGTAGTCCACTCCTGAACTCCGCACTCTGTACGCCACATACTCCTGTACTCTGTACTCTGTATGTACCATCCTCCTGAAGCTTGCACTCTGTATGTAGCACGCCCCTAAACCCAGCACTCTGTACATAGCATAATCCTGAACTTTGCATTCTGTACAAAATGCACTCCTGAAACCCTGCACTCTGTATGTGGCACACCCCAGACACAATCGGACCTTTGGGGGCAACCATATTGCTGATGTGGTCCACAATGAAATTGACTTTGACACCCCTGATATAGAGCTACAATAACACCAGAGCCAGTTGGACAGCGCAGGAATATTCCAGGGCATGGAAGGGGCGTGGCTATGCATTTCAAAGTCGTAACACCTCTTTTATAAGCCTAGGGCAACTTCTCTTTACACCTCCCTGGATTGCTGCAGTTTGGCCTTGTTAGCTGAGATGACTTCCCTTGGTTTTAAGATATGCCTTCTTTCATCTCACTAAATGTTAGGGCATTTTTTACTGTTAATAATAAACACTAACTTGCTACACTTAGAAGCGCCCTTTGTTGTCCATTTTACTCTATTGTAGATAACTTTCAATCTGCTGAGGAGCTGTCGTTATATGCACTTATGAACTGTGTTTAGCTCCTACCACTTTTTGAGGCTACTGGTGGTGTTTGCGCCATAATCTTATTTCACTTGGACACATGGCAGTTTTCTTCATCTCTACCTTCTTGCCCAAGACTAGAGACATGAGTCCAAACCCACCTGATTTATCCCATGGGGAAGCTGTTAAAGCTAACAGCCAGTCATAGGCGGCTGAGGCATTTCCCGTCCTGCAGCCGCACAAATGCAAGTGGCAGATCCGGGGTGTGGAATGCCTCCGCCTATGATTAGCTGTCGGCTTTAACAGCTTCCCGGCGGGATAACTCAGGCCCTCCCGGGAACAAAGCACATTAATAAAAATGGAAGTGAGACTTTTACTTCAAGCATAGAGCCCAGATTTTAATGAGAGTGCCAAACCGACAATCTGGGGGTACAAAAAACATTTAATATAAAAGGGACTTTAAAGCTTATTTTTTTTATAATTAAAATAACAAACATGTTATACTTACCTGCTCTGTGCAGTGGTTTTGCACAGAGCAGCCACGATCCCCTTCTTCTGGGGTCCCCCGCCAGCACTCCTGGCTCCTCCTCTTTGGCAAGCGCAGCTCAGGAGCGAGCACTCACAGGTGCCCCCATTGAAAGCAGCATTCCACGGGGGCACCTGTGAGTGCTCAATTGGCTCTTTATAGGGATCAGCGTCTGAAAGTGAAAAGTGAAAACGACACCCCTTGCAGTGATCCTCCACCTTTAAGAATACATGCTTACCAGATAGTAAGCTCAATAACCTCGTAGATAAACCAAGGGCCGGATAACCAGCAAGTATTGGAACATCCCTCTGTTGAAGTGGCAGATGACAGGCAAACCAGGTTTGTATAGGACCTTGTATTCAGGCATCCAGCAGCATCAGGACATCACTCAATCAATATACCACGGACATGCATGGGGCGGGAGGGGGTTGCCACAACCCAAATCACCAACTCCTCCGGGGATCCCATTTTTGTCCCATTATTGTGTATTGCACATTGTGTATTGTGTATTTTTTTTGTCCCATTATTGTGTATTGCACATTTGAACTGCAGCTCTTATTAGCTTTATTCTAGCGCAGTGTTTTCTTGTTCCACCTGTGAGTGCTCGCTCCTGAGCTGCCGTGTTCGCATCTATTGACACAGAGTGGGCGGCTCGGCCCCACCCCTCCGGCGCATTTGGAACAGTATTTGATTGACAGCAGCAGGAGACAATGGCTCTTGCTGCTGCTATCAATCTGCCCAAGGAGGAGGAAGACAGCTGCTCTCATGTACAACGCTGGATTGGGCTCAGGTAAGTATAAGAATGGAGGGGGGGGGGGGGGGGGCTAGGGAGATATTGGTTGACAAATTACAGCAGAGAGCTGCCAATGCATTTTCGGGGGTGCAAGGACCCCCCCTCTTTCTTCAGGGCTACAAAACAGATACGAACACATACTGTATGAATGCCTATTATAGTTATTTTACCTTAACCTATGTAAGAATTCATATGTGTTCTTATCCGTTTTGTAGCCATGAAGGATCTATTCTTACCTGCCCAGAAACCTGTGTTTAAAAAGCCGCAGGGGACATTCCCTGCAACTCCGACACACACGTTAGCCATATTAGGCGACCGTGAGGCCCCTGGGATTGCGAGGCCCTAGGCGGCCGTCTTATTTGCCTAATTAGAGAGCCGCCTCTGGCCGCAGCTTCAGTTGGGTTGAATATCTATTCCACCTGCTGTATGTAGTGGTTTGACCTACCGGCCTGTAATAACCTATAATCCAACAGTAGGGGGAGCTGGTATTCAGCCCACCAGGTTTAAAGCGGAACTTCACCCTATAAGAACTATAAGAAAATCGGGTGAACGTTCGTCCGATTTTTTTTCTCAATGTTCCACAGCAAATTGGAAACTGATGAACGAAAATTCATACAAAAATTCTAAACCGGCTGTCGAAAGTTGTGTACATACTATACGAAAATCGTACGAAAATTCTTTGGATGAAAATGATTTTCTTATAGTGTGTATGAGCCTTTAGGCTCAGTTCACCCCTGAGCGATTCCAAATCGCGGAAAATCACGGGATGTTTGTGCGATGGAATATCTTCCTAATGGCACCCCAATCGTGGCTAATTGCAATGCGTGTGGCGCTTGTTGCTCAAAAAGGAGCAGGCGCTTCATTCGTGGCAAATTACTTCTTAATGGCACCCCAATCGCGGCAAATCGCAACGTGTGATGCTTGCCGCTGAAAAAAAGAGCAGGGGCTTCAATCTCTGCAAAATCATGGCGCGTTTGGGGTGCCATTAAGAAGTAATGGCATCGCACAAGCGTCCCGCAATTTGCCATGATTTGGAATCGCGGGCAGAATTGCGGAAATTCCTCCCACGATCTGGATCGCTCAGGTGTGAAAGGAGCCAAAAAGGGAAGGTCCGCTTTATGCCCTCCTCTTTTATTTTTGGCATTTTTTTTGGGGGGGAGCGGGTACCTAGTTTTGACAGGTACCCACTCCCACTTCTGTTTAGATCGCTGCAGAGGATCCACCGAAAGTTCTTCTCAACCCTCCAACCTTCTAGGACATGGCACAGGTCCCACAAGGCTGCAGGACCATTTTTAAAGTGCAGCGTGGTGCGCGCATGCGTAGTGTGCAGCCGGCTGTGAAGTCACAAGTATAGTATTTGTAGCTGTGGACTCTTCATTTTTTTTCAGACAGGGTGAAGAACCACTTTAATATACAGTTTGATACAGTTAGGCTTTTTAACCTAATGATTGTTCACTAGCCCTGTATTAAGATTTTAGACAGGACCAGTGGCGGCTGGTGCTCTATTTTTTATTTTTTTTGGTGGTGGTGGTGGTGGGGGGTGGCAAACAAACCACATGACTTCCCCCCACTGTTCATCGGTCCATCAGTCTATACCCCTCCCCATTCGGTCGGCTGGTCCATCAGTCAAAATACCCCCCACCCACCGTCGCTCGCCTCTCCGCCCACCAGCCCTGCACTTACCCCATCTAAGTCACGGGCAGCTTTGGTGGCTTCCCTCTGCGTCTCCTCTTCGGCGGGCAATACGGTCGCTTCTCCTCTCGGCCAATCCGGTCTTAAGACCAGCTTCCTGATTGGTCGGGAGGAGAATCAGAAAGACAATAGCAATTATTAATTCGCTAATGTCACACAACCCTTTTTTGAAGCCGATTAGAGCCTCGGGCTCTAATCACGTGCTTAAAAAAAAATAAAAACACCACTGAAATCCATGCGTCTTGTGCGCTGCATGTAGATTAGGGGCCGGGCGCATGGATTAGGGGGGTAGCGGTGCGGACGCCACTGGACAGGACCCTCTTTACCCTCTTGTGTGGAATTGTATTGTAACTGTCCCTTTATTTTGTAAAGCTCTGTACACACCGTTGGCACTATGTAAATCATGTTTCATAGTACATACTATATTGTAATATTGTAATATTATAGTGCAGTACACAGGTACAAATTATACTGCCTGTGCAGTTCTTGGCTGTTTCCACAAATGTCTGACACAGATCAGCCCCCTAATTCAGCCTCTCGCTTTCTGACTTGCTACAAAGTTACAATGTTGCAGTGTGATCACTGGGGGTGGGGAGAATGAGGAAATGCTTTCTTCTGCCTGCAACAGACTGATCACTGCGGGGGAGGGGGGGGGACTGAGGAAATGCTTCCCCCTGCCTGCAGCAGACTGATGACATCATCTCAGCCTAGGCAGAGTTGTTGGACTGGTGCATAAAAGGTGGAGCTTCTGTTGTCCTATATTGTGACATTCAGGGCTTTATTCATGTCGCCTTGTAGAGTAGCTGGCAGGCTCAGAAGATGGAAGGGTTAACAGGTAGGAAGCAGCAGAGGAATTGTGACATTTCACAGTAGAAGCCCCCCTCCGCACCCTCCCGCCGCCTCCCATTGTATTCGTCTTCCAGTGTGTTTAGTTTGGGTTTGACAGGGTGCAGATGTTGTGTGTCTAAAGGAAGAGGACTTGGCAACAGCTGTAGAGACAGAGCTTCTCCTGTAGACGTGTGTGTGTGTGTATGGGGGGGTTGGATCTGCTGGTACTAATGCTGGCCACACATGTACCAATCTTGCGTAATTTTTTCACAATATTTTTTTCTTACCGTTTGCTACACCTCTGTGTAGTAGTACAGCTTGCCCCTAGAAGAAGGGGGTAATCCCCCAAGAGCTTTTCTTGAAAATGTATCTGTTAGTGCAAAGAAAAATCATATATTGGACAATACTTAGCTGTTACCATCAATTGTATGTTCAAATATTTTTCTTTCACTGGTGCCACACGTCTTCCTTCCTTTGTCTCATATGTTCTACTTTGAGGACTTCAATCGAAATTATGATATGTGATATGCGTGTTCAGCATACATCCTTTCCATTTGTACCTCTTGAATGTTCTAAACCAGCCACCAACGTAGGGGGACTTTCTTCCAACTGACCACCAACGTAGGGGGACTTTCTTCCCAATGACCACCAACGTAGGGGGACTTTCTACCCACTGGCCACCAACGTAGGGGGACTTTCTTCCCAATGACCACCAACGTAGGGGGACTTTCTACCCACTGGCCACCAATGTAGGGGGACTTTCTTCCCAATGACCACCAATGTAGGGGGACTTTCTACCCACTGACCACCAACGTAGGGGGACTTTCTTCCCAATGACCACCAACGTAGGGGGACTTTCTTCCCAATGACCACCAACGTAGGGGGACTTTCTTCCCAATGACCACCAACTTAGGGGGACTTTCTTCCCACTGACCACCAACGTAGGGGGACTTTCTACCCACTGACCACCAACGTAGGGGGACTTTCTTCCCACTGACCACCAACGTAGGGGGACTTTCTTCCCAATGACCACCAACGTAGGGGGACTTTCTTCCCAATGACCACCAACGTAGGGGGACTTTCTACCCACTGGCCACCAACGTAGGGGGACTTTCTTCCCACTGACCACCAACGTAGGGGGACTTTCTTCCCACTGACCACCAACGTAGGGGGACTTTCTTCCCACTGACCACCAACGTAGGGGGACTTTCTTCCCAATAACCACCAACGTAGGGGGACTTTCTACCCACTGGCCACCAATGTAGGGGGACTTTCTTCCCACTGGCCACCAATGTAAGAGGACTTTCTTCCCACTGGCCAACAGTGTAAGGGGACTTTCTTCCTACTGGCTACCAATGTAAGGGACTTTCTTCCCTCTGACCATCAATGTAAGGAGCAGGGATTTTTTTCAGCAGGAACTAGGGGGAACTCAGTTCCACCACCTCTGGCTCAGGTCTTCTGCTCCCTGCTCACCACTATCACTTGGTAACACTGAGGTCCATGTTCTGCATTTACAAGTGATAGCTTATCTCCCAGTAGCTCTCACAGGTCAGATCTCCTGCGCAGATCCCACTGAGTGCCGGACAGGGACAAGGGAGATACAGAACAGGTGCCCAGGGTTCAGTGCAGTCATGGGCAGGAGAGGGCGCGTGGTAGGCTGCAACCTCTGTGGTCTCCATTTTTTCCCTGGTGACCAATTGTTGATGCTCCTACTGCATGATCTCCCTTGTAAATGACTGTAGTATAGTATAATATGCTGGGAGGTACTACAGCCAGATGGGTGCTTCAGCCTAACATTGCAACAAACATAAGGCATATGGTAGATGGTGGAGCTTTTAAGGAGGGGGAAAAAGATGGAGGCAGTGGAGGGATGTTTTGTTTGCAGGTATGTCATTTGATGTCATTTGGCAGGTATGTGTGTGTGGCGGACATGGTTGAGTTCCTGCACCTATTTTCTGAGGAAAAAAGCCCTGGTAAGGAGCATTATTCCCACTAATCACCAATGTAAGTGTCACCCTGAGGACTGCTTGTATTTACCTGCTCATCTGCATCACCATGACTAGACATGTGCACTGACAAAAAAATTTGTTCATTTTCGTTTACATTTAATTCGTTTTTTTGCTTTTTTCGGAAATTCGAGAATTCGGAAACTTGGATTTCCGAATTTTCAAATTTCCGAATTTTTGAATTCTGAATTTCTGAATTTTCGGAATTCGAAAATTCGGAAATTCAGAAATTCGAAAATCCTAAAATTCTAAAATCTGAAAAAAAGAAAGAAAATCAGTAAAATGCGAAATAATAGTCAAATTTGAAAGGAAATTCCAATACCTATAATTTAATAGTTAGTTGTCTGTGAAAGTAACGAATACAAATTTATCTGAAGTTACGAATTATCCAAAAGAATGAATGCCGCATCTAAACAAATGCAATGGAACAAATGAATAATAAATAATAATAAGGTTTTATTATTATTATTGTTATTTATTATTATTAGATCGTTACGTTCCATTTGTTTAGATACGGCATTTGTTATTTCAGATAAATTCATAACTCGTTACGTTCACTAACAGCCAAAAAGGAAATTCCAATACCTATAATTTTACATTTATTATTAGTTATTATTTAAGATTTTCTGTTTTTTTTGAATGTTCAGATTTTCATTCTTTTGAATGTTCAGATTTTCATTCTTATTTTTGGATTTTCAAATTTCCGAAATTTCGAATTTCCGAAATTAACGAATTTGTCAAAAGTCGTTAAAAAACTAATTCGGAACTTGACATGTGCAACGAATTGCACATGTCTAACCATGACCCTGTAAACCTTCCAACTCACCTGACACTCTGGGTTCAGACATCTTTCCACAAGCACCTTTAAATGACACATCACACAGATCAATATTAACTCAGCTTTTACTGGAGTAACAAAGTAGTATTCATTTAGAAAGGAGGGCAATAGATCAACCGAGTTCTGAATAACAGCCCATACTCGGTAGAGGAATTTCCCAAAACAGCTTAAGAACAGTTTAACAGTATGAAGTTACAATATACATATATGTACAGTGAGATACCACCTGAAGCATGACCTGTAGGATAACAAAGGGTTAAGTATTTAATGCAGTTAGGTACACTCTAAAGGGGAACCCCAGGCTGGCCTGTTCAACCTTTAAATCCTAATGAGAGATCAGACAGAATAAGGATAGTGTAGGGCCCTTTAAATAGTAACAGGAATGTCCGAGGTGCAGGCCTGATAGTCTTTACCGGCAGTTGGAGCTCATTAGAATATATCCAATAAGGCACAGTGTTGTATTAACAGACTGACTGGCTTAAACAGGCTAATGGTACTCCTTGAAATGGTTGTAGGTAGAGGTGTCTATGTACAGCGTTCAAATGGAAGTGCAGTAAAGTGTTCCCAAGGTAAAGGTGTCTGTACACAGAGTTCCAATAAAGTAACCAGGGAAAGATTGCAGAAGATGGCCTATTGCCCTCGCACAAACAATTTGACCGAACTAGATGCCCTGCAGACAGCAACCCGGGAAGAGACATCCGTCAATAAAGCTGCCAGCGATGACCCACAGGCGCGGAGTGTGGACAAACGTGGTGTTTTGCTGCTGAGTTGGTGCCGTGTAGATGTCTGACGAACTGAGTTATGCCGTGTACACACGGGCAGACTTTTCGACCGGACTGGTCCGACGGGACGAATCCGTCGGACAATCCGACCGTGTGTGGGCTTCATCGGACCTGCAGCGACTTTTTCGGTCGAAAATCAGACGGACTTTAGATTTGGAACATGTTTCAAGTCCGGTTGAAAAAAGGGGCTCGTCTGTATGCTAGTCCGACAGACGAAAACTGACGCTAGGAAAGCTATTGGCTACTGGCTATGAACTTCCTTATTTTAGGCCGGTGTACGTCATCACGTACGAATCCTTTGGACTTTGGTGTGATCGTGTGTAGGCAAGTCCATTCATTTGCAAGTCCGTCGGAAGTCCATCAAAAGCCCGTGGGAATGACTGTCGGACCTTTGATGCCCGAAAATCCGCCCGTGTGTACACCGCATAGGGCTCTCTGAGGCTGGTATCACTTGAACACCGTGTGGTAGGCCGCAACCTCTCTCTCTCTCTGTCACAGAGAGGTGTGCAATATGCAAGGCCCAGGAAGAACAGTGTGGGGCAGGTCTCCTTGCTCCTTTATAGTCTCTCCCAGAAGTCCCCTGCATGGTAGCAAGGATCCCTGGGATGTGTAGTCCCGGTGTATGGTTATGCAATGGAATCGCTGGTCAGAAAGACTATTAGTCCCACAATCGATTGGGTTGGGCTCACAAATATGATGATGGTGACGGGCGCCCAGCATTAAAGGGACATAACTATAGGTGGTGAATGATGGGGAAAACACACAATATTACCATTATAGTCCACCATTGCTACATTAGGGACATTCTTCCCAATGGCCACCAATGTATGAGAACTTTCTCCCCACTGACCACCAATGTAAGGGCACTTTCTTCCCACTGGCCACAAGACCAACAAAACGGACTATCACGGTACCAATGAGGATTAGACCACTGATTAGATTCCTGCGTTCACTCTGATTCCACTCACTCCTTCCAACTTTGGGCACACCGCTTTCCATCCATAGATTGAACCATCTTGGGCTCTTAAACACGTAAGTTATATGGGCCTTGTCCCTTGATGGGCCATTGTACCTATTAATATTAATCACTACATGTATGTAGCCTTTTGAGATATTAATCACTATGTGTATGCAGCCTTTTTTTGAGATATTTTAGCGCATGTTCCCAGCTTCTAATTATATTTTTCCCATATTTTAATATTTAAGGTTCTCTGAGTATATGTCACATGTAAATGGTTCTGAGGAAACAGTTATGTGAAACGCGTCAACCATCTTTACGGACAAATATTTGAGAAATTGAGAAAAATGTATTTATGAACCTCAAGAGAACATCTAAATGTTTTTATGTATATTTTTATCTAATTTTGTATAAATAAAATTATTGAAAAGTATTATGTATACACTCCTCATTGGTACCGTGATTTGTTGGTCTTGTGTTGTAAATTCTATTTAGGTTGAGGTACCCCCATAGCCCCTTTTATACTCTTTTATACATTCCTACTGGCCACCAATGTAAGGGGACTTTCTCCTCACTGACCACCAATGTAAGGGGACTTTCTCCTCACTGACCACCAATGTAAGGGGACTTTCTCCTCACTGACCACCAATGTAAGGGGACTTTCTCCTCACTGACCACCAATGTAAGGGGACTTTCTCCTCACTGACCACCAATGTAAGGGGACTTTCTCCTCACTGACCACCAATGTAAGGGGACTTTCTCCTCACTGACCACCAATGTAAGGGGACTTTCTTCCCACCAGCCACCAATGTTAAGCTGGCCATAGATGGATCAACATTCAGTCGCTTCAGCAGGAACTGGTCAAATTTTGATTCATCTATGGTTGTTCCCACTCCAGACAAGTTGATCTAAGAGTCCTTAGATGGTCAGCCTAAAGCTGGTCATACATGGATCGAAATTCAGTCGGTATAGCAGGGACCAGCCGAATTTTGATCCATGTATGGGCAGGGTGCTTGTACAGAAGAAGATCAGTAGATAACGAGTGGTGCTGATCAGTATATTCTCCCCAGTGTCAAAATACAAAGGCACAGCAGGAGGACTTCCCCCATCCACCTTAAATGCATAGATGGGGGAACTGAGTCTTTTTTTTTCGTTCAACCTGCTGGTTGAATAAAAACCAATAAATGGATCGTCTATAGGCTTCCTAGGGGACATTCTTCCCACTGATTACCAATGTAAGAAGCATTCATCCTACCAGTGCTGCGACAAGCTCATCCAGCGCCTAGGGTAAAGATGCCAAGCTGCACGCAAGCTTAAGGGATCCTATGCCCAGCAGTCACTCGTTTGTTAAAAATCACTTCCGCTGTCACTACTCCTGTTAGGCGCCCCTATCCCTACAGTAAACCACTGGGCACCCGACCCTCCTGCCCACCTCTTGTCCCGGGCCCTGCTTCCTACTGACCACCAATGTAAGAAGTATTCTTCTCAATGCCACCAATGTAAGTAATGCCGGGACAAGGTCATCCAGTGTCCAGGGCAAAGCTGCCAAAATATGCCCCCAGTGTCGGGAAGAGGTGGCTGGGGTGTAAGATAGCAGAAGAAACAGTCCCAAGCTGTCAGCGCACCTGTATGCAGAAGCTGGCAGCTGTGTTTACAGGAGCATTGCACTGACAGGCGAGAAGGGCTGGAGAGAGAGAGAGAGAGAGAGAGAGAGAGAGAGCACAGCCCCACCTCCTCCCAGCTCTCTTCTGGACACTTGTGCGCTCAGCTGTGCTCTCTTTCCCCTCCTGCCTATTGCCAGTGCAGAGCTCCTGTGTGTGTCTGTAATTACCACTGCCAGCTTCTGAATACAGGAGCACTGCACTGGCAGGAAGGAGAAGGGGGAGAGAGAAGACAGCCTGGATCACTTCCCGCCTCTCTCCTCCTCTCCTCGCTACTTCCAGCGTTTGGCTGACAGGAGTAACGATGCTGCTGTCACTACTCCTGTCAGCCATGTAACAGAATGAAATGCGCCCCTATGCATACAGTAAACCATTGTGCCCAGGGCAGACGTCCCTCCGGCCTACCCCTTGTCCTGGCTCTGAATGTAAGGGTTGGCCATACATGGTTCGAACATCTCTGCATCCTCCTGGGGATCTACATCCAACTCTACCTTAAGCTCCCTTAGTGCATTTGCACGGTTCCACATGGACCATTGAGCAGACTCGGTTTTTGGGCTCATTGGTGCCCCCTCATGGTTGCTGTAGTGTTACTGTTTATTATTGGCTATTTATTGGCCCTTCCTCGTTGGAACTGGACTCTGAGATTGGTTATAAATGGAAACAGTTGATGGTCATCCACCTCTATTGCTAAGACCTTGAGGTCTATATTTGAATAATTTTGAACTACTGTTTTTGAACTTGTAAAAGCCTCTTTACAAGTGAAACCCTCTTGTGTATTAACTGAAACCTGAATGTCTCCTGAAGAAAATCTATACGAAACGCGTAGACACATCGGGGCCTGTATCATGTATATTTTTTTATATAGATGATCTTTTATTATCTTTTGTCAATGTCTCTGTATTGTATGTATTTATATTGAATAAAATGGATTATATTGTTTTTTTTTATTATGCTTTCTCAGGTTTGTTGTGCCTCTAAAGTCCGCTCAGGGGGTCCTTTTTGAACCCCCTTTTTCTCTTCTTATGACATACATGGTTCGAAATGTAGCCAGTTCAGCAGCAATTGGGCAAATTTTTGTCATTTATGGACAGACTGGTTTCACACCAGTCAATCTATCGATCGATCGGTGTTAAACCAGCCTGTTGGGTGTTCCCCAAACGATCATTGTATTCTGGTGGCGTAGAAGTCTTCTTTTTTTTTTTTTTTTTGCTCATGCTCCTCTTTTACCCCTGCTGCTTGTCCTGAACCTCACGTTACTCCCTGTCAATGTCTGCTCACACAGCAGAGAGAAATGTAATACTTGGTACTTCCAGGTATGAAGAGCATGTGGCTCCCTTCTACCCACAATGCAGCTTTGGGTGCTTGAGCAGCCAATCACCAGGCTTCATTGCTGTCATGTGAAAATGGGGAGAGAGTCCTTAGTCGTTTGTAAACTGGAGCGCCTGGAGCTTGTAGATGGCGTCTTCTCTTCATTAGGTGAACGGAGGGTCGTGGGGGAGTAAAAGTGGCAAGAGGAAGGAGCTAGACATGTACAATTTGTTTCGTTCCGAATTCGTTTCTTGACGAAATTCAACAAATTTGTTAATTCCGAAATATTCGAATTAACAAAAACCTGTTTGATGAATTTTTTCGAAATTCGGAAATTCGAAATTCAGAAAATTCTAAAATAAAAACGAAAATCTGACAATAAGAACGAAAATTCAAAAACCCTAAAATTTGAAAATCTGAAATAATAACTAACTAATAATAACTATTACTAACTATTAAATTATAGGTAATGGAATTTCCTTTCAATTTAGCTGTTAGTGAACGTAACAAACACGAATTTATCAGAAGTTACGAATTATCCAGAAAAACGAATGCCACATCTAAACAAATGGAACGTAACAAATTATTAATAATAATAATAATAATAATAAAACGTTTTTATTATTATTATTTATTATTATTAATTGGTTGCGTTCCATTCGTTTAGATGCAGCATTCGTTATTTCGGATAATTCATAACTTCTGATAAATTTGTGTTTGTTACGTTCACTAACAGCCAAATTTGAAAGGAAATTCCAATACCTATAATTTAATAGTTATTATTAGTTAGTTCGTTTTCAGATTTTCAGATTTTTTTAATTTTTCGGATTTTCGAATTTCCGAATTTTCAAATTTTCGGATTTTCAAATTTCTGAATTTTTCCCGCAGTTACAAATTTATTTGAAATAACAAATGTAGATCATAACGAATGACCCAAAAAACGAATGAAACGAAAACAAAAACAAACAAATTTTTCGGCAGTGCACATGTCTAGAAGGAGCTCAGCTTTTATTGATTTGTACTGCGATCGCTTCTCCAACACACATGTTGATATTGATAGATATATTGATAGATATCAACATGTGTTATTGATTCGAGCGATCAGAAACAATCATTCAAAATTCTGTCACTGCCAATCGGCGGCGGGAGCATCAACATCAATAAAAAGCTCAGTAAATAGATAGCATGGAGGAGTCCGCTTTACATTTGGATCTGTTTAGTCACATTGAACGATCGATTGATCATATGCGATCAGCATTATGCCGACGTTGTCCCTGAGCTGTTACTAACTTAGAAACATTACAAGTCAGGCCGGGCTCTCTTTCATCTGTGCGTCCAGCGTATCGCACAACCCGCGCTGTACTATTTTTTACGCTCTTGTGATTCACACTTGTTAACGTCCCGGGATTCTCTGTCCATGGATCACCCCCCCAGCTTATTTTTAGCAGCATTACCCCCCGTCTGGGATATCGGCTGGTATGTCAGTCCCGCTCTGCTCTGCAGTCCTTCTAAAAATGGCCATCGCTGTGAAATGCAAGGGGTAAAAATATCCACCGTGTGTTTTTTTGTAGCTCCAGCCTGGTGGTCACCCAAGAAGAGGAGCCTGGCCTTGGATGGGCGTGACGTCACCTGAGACCCGGCGCTAATACGGGAGAATGCCAGTCCCGCCTGACAGGTCATGTGCTTTCGGATGGAACGCGGGGCTTATGCTGAGCTCGGAATCACAGACTTGTCCAGTCTTGTGTGGGTTCCATAGTCGGTGACATTGAGACGAACCATTGCCATTTTCAAAAGGGGTCTTAAAGGGGAACTTGGAAAATAACAAAATATCCAGTTATGCATTCAATAAAAATTTTTTTTTTAAAAAGTGTGTATGTCCAGTTATCATTCAATAAAAAAAAAGAAACAATAAAAAGAATTATATATACACAGTATATATAGATATATATATAGATATATATATCTATATATATATATCTATATATATATATCTATATATATATACTGGAAATGGGCCTTGAATATATATTTTATGAATGCTAATATTAAATTGCCTAAAATACACCTTTTAGGGTTGGTTCACACCACAAAAACGTACTCCAGATCTGTTCCAGATGCATTTCTGCATGTGCGTTTTTACCATGTTTTTGACGCATTCTGGTGCATTTTTGATGCGTTTACAAAAGCTTTTTTTTCTTATTTGTTTTTCCTCACTGTACTGGGGTCTGGTGCATTTTTGATGCGTTTCCAGTGTATTCCGGTGCATTTTTTATGTGCTTTACCACATTCCAGTACAGTCCAGTGCAGAAAAAATACAGCAACGGCACTGTCCCAATTGGTGCGTCGCTGACTTTGCACTACTTTTGGCGACTTCAATAGACATCTGTGCAATAACCCGCACAGATCACTTTCAAATCGCCCCTGAACACTGAAATGCAGGTTTGAAATCAGCTGAACTCACCCGATTTCAAACCAGCATTCAATGTGGCTCGGCTCACACCTATGCGTTTTTCGGTGCTTTTTGCAGAAACGTACTACAGTCCATTTAACATGGTTTCCTATGTGACACAGTCATATCAATGCTTTTTTCAGCCACTATGTTTTTGGAAAGGGTCAGGTACTTATTTTTAAATGCGAAACGGTGCGATTTTGCTATTTTGGTTCAAAAGACGTCAGTGGAGAAGCTGCAGAAAAGCATTTGGTGTGTTTTTACTGCGATTTTGCCACGATCTGCGTTTTACTTTTTTAATCTGCCCAATAACAAACTTGTTACAAAAAAAAGCATAAAAAATGCAAAAAATGCACAGCAAAAAGCACTGCAGAAATGATGCAACTTGCATAGGGGGCGGGGGGTTGCACTATGAGCTAATCCAACTCAATTGCACTGCATGATGCTGTCGAGCTGTTTTCAGGCTCTTTGGGCTGGGGGGGGGTTGAAGCTCAGAGGACAGGTAAAACAATCTACATCAACAATCTAAACTCCCTATCTCACATACACATACTAGGGCCAATTTTGACATAACCCAATTATCCTACCATCATATCTTTGCAAGCAAGCACAGGTAGATCATGCATACTCCATGCAGATAATGTCCTACCTAGGATTCGAACCATGGACCCCAGTGTTGCAGTTCTGAGCTTTGCCACTGTGCTCTAGGCTCTATTCACACCTGAGCCTAGCGCACTGACAGCTGCGGCCGCTTGTTTTTTTTTTAAGCTTTCTTGTGATTTTTTTGTGAAGCGTTTTTGGAGAGACACCATTCATTTGAACGGGCCTCCTTATGCTCCAAAAACTCTCCAAAGAAGCTCATGTACCAAATCTTGGCATAGAGCCAGGTGCTTCTGGAGGTGCGATTTTTGCAGCAATTTTTCTGCATTTGCCGCTCGACAATTGTGGCAAAATTGCACCGCATTAGGGGTGCCATTAAGAAATAAAGGCATCACAAACGCATCCCATGTTTTGCCGCAATTCTGGAATCGCGGGCCATATAGCAGTGATTCCGCCCGCAATTCAAATCACCTATGTGTGAACGGAGCCTTAAAGTTTTTTTAAAGCCGCAAGTTTTTTTTACCAGCGGTGGCCTGTCCACAAGGGGCGAAGGGGCGCGGCCCCTCCAGCTCGCAATGATGCCCCCTCCTAGCTCGCACCATTTGTGTGGCCATGCACTGTGCGAGGGGCCACACCAATAGGTTTCTACCAGATCTGTCACCCCCTCACAGGCATGTGACCACATCCCGAGGCCCCAATTGGCCAGTTTTATATTGTCCTCGGGGCGCAGAGCACCGCCCCCCCCCCGAGCCCTCCCACCCTGCGACGCCAGTGAATCGACATCGGCTTCCCGACCATTCAGAACCCGTAAAGAAGACCAGATGCTGCGGCGACGGACAGTCCAGTGGCGCTCCGCCGTAGGGTGAGTGCGGACCTGGAGGGAACCAGGAGCCATTCTTTTTTTACCTTAATGAATTCTCTGCATTAAAGCGGACTTCCGCCGGTTTTATTATTTTTTTAAAAGTCAGCAACTACAAATAATGCAGCTGCTGACTTTTAAAATAAGGACACTTACCTGTCCAGGGCGCCTGCGGTGTCGGCACCCGAAGCCGATCTATCCCTATCCCGCCATCCTCGGTAAGGGTGTCAGGAATTGAAGCCTTGCGGCTTCACTTCCTGGTTCCCTACCGCGCATGCGCGATTTGCGCTGCGCTATCCCACTGGTCCCTGCTGTGTTCTGGGACCCATGGGTATCCCAGAAGACAGCGGGGGGGACAGGAAGTGGCATAGATACCCGCGAGTGGCTCGGGTATCTATGCCCGGAAGTGGAAGCAAAATACCTGTATTAGACAGGTATCTGCTCCCCCTGAAAGGTGCCAAATGTGACACCGGAGGGGGGGTGGAACTGGAAAAGCGGAAGTTCCATTTTTGGGTGGAACTCCGCTTTAAGGCAAAAAAAGCCTGTGCTGCAGGAACCCCCCAGTCCCCCCTCATTCTTAGCTGAGCCCGATCCAGCGGCGTGCATGAGAGCAGCGGCTCTCGGCGCGGTCTCCCTCCTAATGAGGAAGATTGATAGCAGCGGCAGCCATTGGCTCCCACTGCTGTCAATCAAACGCTGTGACAAGGGAGTGGGGGGGCGAGGCGAAAGACGCAGACTGGGCGGCTCGGGAGCGAGCACGAACGGGTGCCTCCAGGGACAGTGGCTTTCCCCGGAGGGGCCCTCGCCGAAGAGGAGGGGCCTGGAGCACCGGTGGGGTACCCCAGAAAAGGAGGATCAGGGCTGCTCTGTGTAAAACCATTGCACAGAGCAGGCAAGTATGACATTATTGGTATTATGGCATTATTTTGGTAGTAAAAAAAAAAGGTTTAATATCACTTTAACCTTTGGTAACAAAAGCAAAGACAAAGGAATAATTTTTGTTTTTTTAACATCCCCCCCCCCCCCCCCTGCATGCAATGTAATTTCTCTGTTAAGTCTGCAGTGGGGGGGGGGGTTCGCAGGGAGGGCGGCTGGACCTATGGTGTAATGGGGAAGGTGGGGGGGCTGTTTTCTTCCCCCCTACTGAGGGCTCCCTGCCAACACAAACACAAGTCTCCAGCAGGTCTCCACAGGAAGAGAGGCCGAGAAGTGATTTGTAAGGCCGCAGCTTTGAGTCAGAAATCTCCTTTCTGAAAAAAGGTCCCCAGAGGGGCATTTAAAAGGGACTTAGAGCAGCGGAGAGGAGAGCCGGCTGATAGAGTCACACTTTCTGTGTTGTTCTCATAGAATCCTGCTGGAACGAGTCCAGCTTTCCAGAAAATTCCGCCGAAAAAAAAAAAAATTTCCAATTCTGCAGCCGGGAGGTATATGAGGACAGACGCCGCGGCGAGCGAACGGTTAACCGTCCTCGCAGTTTCATTATAAAGTGAAAATGTGTTTCTTACGCACGTTGGAGGCAAACAGAAGCTGTATATTGCTTAACGTCTCCGAGGCCTGGATCGAATCACAACATAGGGGGCTTTGCGGCATCAGATGTTTGCGATCTGATGGCTTGTGCGCGCCCACCTGCAGCTTATACTAGAAAAAAACGGCGCTCTGCTCTTGACTCTTTCAACTCAAGATGTCTTTGTTTAGTTGGAGAAGCTTCTCTGTCGCCTCAAAATATAATACGGAACGCAACAGGATTCTGCTGTATCCAGGGAGCGGCCTTGTGATATAAAAGCCTCTGCTGGAGGGTAGAGAGACATGGCTGAAAAGCACAGCAAGAAAGAAAAAAAGCAAAAGGTTACTGGAGGGCATTAGAGCAGAAATGATGAGATTCAGAGTGAAGCCTTGCAAAAAAAACCATCTACCTGCAGTTTAGGCGTGTTTTTCTGTATATAAGACAAGGTTAGATTTGCCTTTGCCATTTCCAAAGGTAGTCTGGTTATACATTCATGAAAAGATTTTTAACTACCTGTCTACTGGCAATTTTAAAAATTTTCACACACATTTACATCTGCATTTTTAGCTAGAAAATTACTTTAATTTCAACTCCCCCCCCCCCCAGATGATTTTCTGAAAACAGAAGCTTTGTAGAATAAAATGGCGGCAGTTGCAATTTTTTTCGTTACACAATATTTGTGCAGTTATTTATCAAACGCATATTTTTAGGACATTGATTTTAATACAAACAAAACAATGTCATACCTATTTTTTTAAATAAAATTTAAAAGATTGGGTTGTGTTGGGTTAAGAGATACTAAACAGGCCAAGCCTTAAGTCTACGTGGATCTGTGAATTTGTGGGGAAAAAAAACGATGGTTCTCTAAAATTATCCATAGGTGACACTATAAAAAGTCTTTACAGCGGAACCTTGGATTAAGAGCATAATCCATTCCAGGAGAATGCTTGTAATCCAAAGCACTCGCACATCAAAGCGAGTTTCCCCATAGAGGTAAATGGAAACGAAGATAATTTGTTCCGCATTGACTTCTACTGCATACAATGCTGCATGTGGCCAGAGGTGGGAGGGCGCCGGAAAGCCTCGGAAATACTCGGGGACAGCTCGGATGAACTCGGAAAGGCTTAGGAATGGAGTAATTCTGAGCGTTTCCGAGTGATTCCAAGTATTTCCGAACGGCTCCGAGTATCACCGGCGCCCCCGCACCTCTGGCCAAATGCGGTACTGCACACCCCATTAGCTTGAATTCTGCTCGTTTTGCTAAACAACACTCGCAAACTGAGTCAGAATTTCAAAAAAAAAGTTGCTCGTCTTTCAAAACGCTTGTTAACCGCGTTACTCGTTAAACAAGGTTCCACTGCACAGACTTTTCTGAAAGAGGAAGAGATACTCTTTTAGCAGTTTGAATTGAATATTTAATTTGTACTGTGTCATCAACGCGTTTCGTTGCATGCCTGCCCACTTCTTCAGGTAAGATTTTTAACAGCTAATTATATAGTTGCTGATATGCATTCAGAAAAATAAATATTTGATTCCCTGCAGATTTTGTAAGTTTGCCCACTTACAAAGTTGGCAATTGAAGGGTCTATCATTTTTATCATAGGTGTATTTAAGTGATAGAGACAGAATATTAACCAGAAATCCAGAATATCAACCAAAAATCCAGTAATACATGATACAAATGTTATAAACTGAGTTGCAGTTCAGTAAGTAAAATTAGTATTTGATCCAGTGGCATTGCTATGGGGTTCAGGGGGTGCGACCCGCACTTGGGTGACACCCACTGGAGGGTGTCACCAGGCTGAGACTAGCACCGGCGTCACATTGAGAGGTGCGCCGCGGCTCCCTCCTTCCCTTCCGAAATCTCCTCAGCTCCACGCAATGTGCGGGCAGAGTGGGGGAGGAGGGAGTGAGGCAGAGACAGAGGTGCCCAGGGTCCGCCCGTGCCACAAACCCCACACGCCGCAGCCGCAATCACATCTCTGTCCCCACCGGCTGCACTCACTGCCGCTTCCTCCTCGGCTCTGACATGTACACAGGCTGGGAGGAGGAGCTGAGGAGGAGGAGGAGGGACACCATCCACGCCACCTGCCCTAAGGTATGTAACAGGAATACTGCAGAGGACGGGGACATGGTAATTGGGAAGGGGGGGGGGGCTATTGGCAGGTAATAACTATACTGCCAGAAGTGATTTTGGGAAGGGGGTTAGAGGAAAGGTGCTAGGGGGTGCTTTGTTTTGGGTTAGAGAGGACTTGTACTAGAAGTAGAAGGAGGGGGGCAGATTTGAATTTTGCCCCCCAGCATAATTCCTCTACAATTCCTCACCCCTCCCAAAGCACCCCCTACCACATATCCTCTAACCCCCCCCAAATCAAAGATTCCATCCTGGCTCCATCCACCCCCGATCCCATCCCAGCTTTATCCACCCCCCCCGATCCCATCCCAGCTTTATCCATCCCCCCGCTCCCATCCCGGGTCCCTCCACCCCACCCCAATCCCGGCTCCATCCATTCCCCCGATCCCATCCCAGCTCCATCCACCCCCCCATCCCATCTCGCTCCATCCACCCCCCCAATCCCATTCCAGCTCCATCCACCCCACCCCAATCCAATCCCAGGTCCATCCATTCCCCCCGATCCCATCCCAGCTCCATCTATCACTCCGATCCCATCCCAAGATTGTAGACCTGCACAAGGTTACAATGGGCTACAAGACCATCAGCTTGGTAAGAGGAGACAACTGTTGGGACGATTATTCGTAAATGGATAAAATACAAAATGACCATCAATCGCCCTCGGTCTGGAGCTCAATTGCGTTTCTTCCGGTTTCACGGCTCCGGCGCTGTGAGTGGTGGGAGCCGCCATTACGTCACTCACATGCATGCACGAGGGAGTCTTTTTCCTGGACCTTCAGCCTTCACAGCCAATGCGCCACTGACATCAGCGGCTGCATGCAAAGTGAATATCTCCTAAACCGTATAACAGATAAGGGTATACAACCGCTTTGACTCGACTCGCCGTGTTTAGAGGAAGAAAAATGCTGACTATGACCCTAAGAACACCATCCCTACAGTCAAGCACGGAGGTGGAAACATGATGCTTTGGGGCTGTTTCTCTGCTAAAGGTACAGGCTGACTTAGTTTGCTTCATTGAGAGGCCAATGGATGGGGCCATGTATTGTAAAATCTTGGATGAGAACCTTCTTCCCTCAGCCAGAACACTGAAGATGGGTTGTGGATGGGTATTCCAGCATGACAATGACCCAAAACATACCGCCAAGGCAACAAAGGAGTGGCTCGGGAAGAAGCACATTAAGGTCATAGAAGGTCCTAGCCAGTCCCCAGACCTTAATCCTATAGAAAATGTATGGAGGGAGCTGAAATGTTGAGTTGCCAAGCGGCAGCCAAGAAACCTTAAACTATAACTAAAGGCAATGTTTTTAGTTTTGGATAGAGTGCAGAAGGATTAGATCCCCTTGTCAGTTTTTATTGTTGTCTGTACCCCCGTTAGGGAGATTCACCCTCTCTATTTGTCCTCTTTACTAATATCATTGAAAGTAAAAAGAAAATCCCAAATTTTGGGTTGTCTCCAGAAAAGTAATATAGGGGAAATATGCCAGTTGGGACACTAGTTCTGGTGACCTGGGATTCCCTTATTTTGCAGGGATTTCCTCTCAATTCCTATTCCAATAAACCAACAGAGATTATGACCCTCTTTACTCTATCCAAAATGAAAAAAAAAAAGTTTTGCCTATAGTTCTATTTTAAGGATTTAGAGAAGATTTGAAAAGAGGAGTGGACCAAAATCCCTCCTGAGATGTGTGCAAACCCGGTAACCAACTACAAGAAACGTCTTACCTCTGGATTTTTGCTAGATATTCTGTCTCTACACCTATGATAAATATTATAGACCCTTAATTTCTTTGTAAGTGGGCAAACCTACAAGATCTGCAGGGGATCAAATAATTATATTCCCCACTGAATATCCATAAGCTGGATCAAATTTGAATAACTCTGTTATACATTTACACGTATGTATATAACCTGTATATCAATGGCAGCTGGTGATCTGATTTTGGGGGGGGTGTCAAACAAACCAACCAACCCCCCCCCCCCCCCCGTTCGTTCAGACAGTCGACTGGTCAAACCCCCCCTCGCTCGGTCAGTCGATCGGTGGGCACCTCAAGCCCACCCTTTTTTGAAGCCAATTAAGGCCTCAGGCTCTAATCGTGTGCTTCGAAAAAAAAATACCTCATTGGAATCCATGTGTCTGGCGCCCTGCATGTAGATTAGGGGCCAGGCGCATGGATTAGGGGGGTGGCTCCCCTAATGGAGCAGCCGCAACTGCTGTACACAATGTGTGTGTGTGTATGTATATATGTATGTGTATATATATGTATGTGTATATATATATATATATATATATATATATATATATATATATATATATATCACAAAAATGAGTACACACCTCACATTTTTGTAAGTATTTTATTCTATCTTTTCATGTGACAACACTGAAGAAATGACACTTTGCTACAATGTAAAGTAGTGAGTGTACAGCTTGTATAACAGTGTAAATTTGCTGTCCCCTCAAAATAACTCAACACACAGCCATCAATGTCTAAACCGCTGGCAACAAAAGTGAGTACACCCCTAAGTGAAAATGTCCAAATTGAGCCCAAAGTGTCAATATTTTGTGTGGCCACCATTATTTTCCAGCACTGCCTTAACCCTCTTGGGCATGGAGTTCACCAGAGCTTCACAGGTTGCCACCGGAGTCCTCTTCCACTCCTCCATGACGACATTATGGAGCTGGTGGATGATAGAGACCTTGCGCTCCTCCACCTTCCATTTGAGGATGCCCCACAGATGCTCAATAGGGTTTAGGTCTGGAGACATGCTTGGCCAGTCCATCACCTTTACCCTCAGCTTATTTTGCAAGGCAGTGGTCGTCTTGGAGGTGTGTTTGGGGTCGTTATCATGTTGGAATACTGCCCTGCGGCCCAGTCTCCGAAGGGAGGGGATCATGCTCTGCTTCAGTATGTCACAGTACATGTTGACATTCATGGTTCCCTCAATGATCTGTAGCTCCCCAGTGCCGGCAGCACTCATCCAGCCCCAGACCATGACACTCCCACCACCATGACTGTAGGCAAGACACACTTGTCTTTGTACTCCTCACCTGGTTGCCACCACACACGCTTGACACCATCTGAACCAAATAAGTTTATCTTGGTCTCATCAGACCACAGGACATGTACTTAGTCTACTTGTCTGCTTGTCTTCAGCAAACTGTTTGTGGGCTTTCTTGTGCATCATCATTAGAAGAGGCTTCCTTCTGGGACGACATGCAGACCAATTTTATGGAGTGTGTGGTGTATGGTCTGAGCACTGACAGGCTGACCCCCCACCCCTTCAACCTCTGCAGCAATGCTGGCAGCACTCATACATCTATTTCCCAAAGACAACCTCTGGATATGACGCTGAGCACGGGAACTCAACTTCTTTGGTTGACCATGGCGAGGCCTGTTCTGAGTGGAACCTGTCCTGTTAAACCACTGTATGGTCTTGGCCACTGTGCTGCAGCTCAGTTTCAGGGTCTTGGCAATCTTCTTATAGCCTAGGCCATCTTTATGTAGAGCAACAATTCTTTTTTTTAGATCCTCAGGGAGTTCTTTGCCATGAGGTGCCATGTTGAATTTCCAGTGACCAGAATGAGAGAGTGAGAGCGATAACACCAAATTTAACACACCTGCTCCCCATTCACACCTGAAACCTTGTAACACTAATGACTTACATGACACCGGGGAGGGAAAATGGCTAATTGGGTCCAATTTGGACATTTTCACTTAGGGGTGTACTCAATTTTGTTGCCAGCGGTTTAGACATTAATGGCTGTGTGTTGAGTTATTTTGAGGGGACAGCAAATTGACACTGTTATACAAGCTGTACACTCCCTACTTTACATTGTAGAAAAGTGTTATTTCTTCAGTGTTGTCACATGAAAAGATATAATAAAATATTTACAAAAATGTGAGGGTTGTACTCACTTTTGTGAGATACTGTATATACAGTATAGTATATTTGTGCACTGCATATGTATTCTATATATAAATATATATGTAAATACAGACACCCACCCACATATGGTCACGGTTTGTTGCTTTTTCCGCAGATTCTTCTTCTGGCGGTGCAGCGGCCTCCATTGTTCCTGCCAGACTGCCGTCCGCACTCACTTCACACCTCGTCCCGGCAGGAGTTCAGTTTTCACTGGTGATTAATATTAACAGGTGAACTCCAGGTAACTGCTACTGGTAATGAAAGATGCCTTTGATGGGCATTTGAAGATTCGATGTTGTACAAATTCGCCTACTCGCTAAAATCCAGGGGTGGGTATCGCTATTTCTAAACAGCCTTCTCACCTGCTACACTGCTTGCTAATTGCCTTTAATTTCCATTGACACCTTGGCACAGGGACCACAGCTACATAATTTCCACTGGCACAGCAAGCGGCATCGATTAAGGAGGGTGTAAAGTGGCCATTGCACAGACTTGTTAAAGGCATGCTTCAGTCAAACATGAACATTTTACAGTTCAACCGACTGTGTGGGCACAACCTACCTGCTAAGTTGCTTTTAGAATTGCCATGTGTTGTTGGGTATGTTCCTGTGATATCCTTGTTTTCTGATAGGTCCCAGGGCATCAGAACTGAGGGCTATTGAGAGAAATATTGAAGCAGGGAGTTGTGACATTTTCAGGAAGCTATGTACAGCACCCTGCTGGCCCCTCCAATCAGCCATGATCTGCCTGTACTGCATAGAGAAGCACAAAGATGGTACCGCTGGGTTTAAAATAAGGTATGTCATGAAAACAGAAAGGTTTTAAGTAACAAATATATTAGCATTGTGGCAAATTGCACTCTTAGGCTGGCCATACACGTTCAATTTCTTGTACAATTTTCCTTTAGATTTACCTTAATCTATTTAGTGCAAGGGCCTGCCTAATTGGAAACAATTGACAGTTGTTTAGTTTTGACCTCATATTATACGGTTTTTGGTAAATCTAAAGGAAAGTTGTATAAATATTGAACATGTATGACCAGCCTAATGCCCCGTGCACACGGTCGGACATTCTGACAACAAAATCCATGTTTTTTTTCCGACGGATGTTCGCTCAAACTTGTCTTGCATACACACGGTCACACAAAGTTGTCGGAAAATCCGATTATTCTGAATGCGGTGACGTAAAACACGTACGTCGGGACTATAAACGGGGCAGTAGCCAATAGCTTTCATCTCTTTATTTATTCTGAGCATGCGTGGCACTTTGTCCGTCGGATTTGTGTACACACGATCGGAAATTCCGACAACGGATTTTGTTGTTGGAAAATTTTATAGCAAGCTCTCAAACTTTGTGTGTCGGAAAATCCGATGGAAAATGTGTGATGGAGCCTACACACGGTCGGAATTTCCGACAACAAGGTCCTATCACACATTTTCCGTTGGAAAATCCGGGGCATTAGCCTCATCATGGACAGGCATTTCCAGCCCTGGGGACAACAATCTAAGCGACAGCAGACTGAGAGTAGACATTAGGGGGGGGTGACTTAGTTATCCCTTTACACGCACAAAGGTAGCTGTCACCATGTGTTTTAACATAAGCACGCACCACAACAATTGAGAACTTTATGAATTGTATGTGAAACTTGCTGATGTGAAACTTGCTGCCACGCCCAGACAGGAATGTATCAGACTTTATTTAATATATGATGGTTTTCTTCAAGGAGGCAATACATTTTTTACATTTTTGATTTAGGGTGGGTTCACACTGCCCTGGTGCGGTCCTGCTGCACTTTGGGCAAAGTGCAGCTAACACGCGGGCTTTGTACGGGCTAGCTGTGCCTTCCCATAGACTTTTATGATGTCCCACAGTTTTGGTGCAGTTTCAGAAAGTGCACCAAAAGCATGCAGGAGTTTTGGTGCGCTTACTGAAACCTTCTTCTTCTGGCAGTGCAGCGACCTCCATTGTTCTTGTATCTCCAGCCCAAGCACCTCTGGAAGTAGAACAGACAGTGCCAAGAGGCAGGAGGGACATGAGTGCCGAAAGATGTTGATAGCAGATCATCGGACAGAAGATGCAGACCAGAAGATGAATGTTGGACAGAGGATGACGATCCAGCAGAGCATAAGGCCAGGAGTGTCAATCGAGGCATCAGCGGCACCATAAGGAAAACCAGCAGAGGTTAAAGGGGAACATGAGCTTCAAGTTCAGGAGCTCAGAGTCTGCGAGTGATCCCAGTGAGCAGTGGACAGGAAAACACATTGATGATTAGAGATGATTCTAGAGGCGTCCAGAGCTGGTGATAGCCTAAAGCCTAATCAGAGACAGCAGCAAAGTCAATGAGGTATTCAGGGTCAGAAGTGAGCTGTCAGTGAGGTACAGAATCATAAACTGAATCAGTCATGGTTAAAGCCGAGGTCAGGAACTAGTAGGCAGCTGTAGAGAGCAGGATCTGAGATCAGGTCAAGGGGGAGCCTGGATAGTAACAGGAATCAAATGCAGAACACAAGGCAATTAGTTAGAGCATCGCCCGGTGCCAAGTCTGATAGTAGACGAGCATACGCATCCGCGCACATGGGCGTGCACACTTCTATGCATAGCCACAATTCTTCATGCAGATCCATGAGTAAAAGTATGCACGTTTCAAAGCCAGCCAGCTAACAGGAATTCCTTGGGAAGAGAGTGGTGGTAGATTGATCACCATTACTACACTCTAAGCACCAACGTAGAGAGACGCTAAAATTCTGACTGTCTGTGTTTCCTTTCTGGTATTATTCATTTCATTTTATGATTATTAAAGCGGAGTTCCACCCAAAAGTGGAACTTCCGCTCGCTGTACTCCTTCCCCCCTCAGGTGCCACATTTGGCACCTTCCGGGGGGGGTACCTGTCTTTCACAGGTATCCTGTTCCTATTTCCGGGAGCCTCAGCCTCGGGTATTGACATCGCCGCCCGGGCTCCCTTCTCCTTCCCGACCGTCAGGCCAGTGGGAGAGAGGAACGGAGCCTTGCGCATGGGCAGTAGGGTTCATGGCGTGAACCCGTAAGGCTTCGCTGCCGGGTTCCCTTACTCGCAATGGAGGCGGCATGCATCCGACAGCTGATGGAAACATCATCTGCGGTGCTGACATCGCTGGACTCCAGGACAGGTGAGTGTCCGATTATTAAAAGTCAGCAGCTGCAGTATGTGTAGCTGCTGGCTTTCAAATCTTGTAGCGGTGAGCGGACCTCCGCTTTAAGATAACCATCTGTTTACATAAGGCTGGGTTCACATATGTGCGGCCACAGGTTCATACCCGGGGTCCGGTGCGTGTCTGGTCACCGGTTTAGGTGCGAATCAGGTTTGAATTTTTGACTGAATTTGCTCCTGAACCAGACCCAAATACGCACAGGACCCTTTTGTAAGGCAGACCACGGCAGCCCAAGACGTGTGAACCAGCTCCATTGAGAGGCGGTCACACTCGCATGACATGCAAATTGGATGGGGAAAAACGCATCCAATTCGCATATTTGTGAACCTAGCATTACTGTATACCATAAGCTAAAGGTCTAGTAACTATACTAGGGGTTCTCTGAAACCTGAAAACTGTTTTAAGGGTTCTTTTGCAGTAAAAAGGATGAGAAACGCTGCACTAAAAGGTGTCGCTGAGCCGACCCCCACCCGATCAAAAGAGCCGAGGGGTGTGATGTAACAGTGCTGAAGTGTTTTATTATAGACACCGCCCTAATGCCAATTGTTCCAACTGTATCTACAGTATATTTCTAGACGACAAGGCTTTACAATCTGAAAAACAACATATGATTAAACGGGGTGAAATTAAGATTTGTCAGGCACCAAACACGGTATATTCCAAAGGTATATTTCTTCTAGGAGGTCCAATGCCCCCCCAGCAAAGTCAATTTTTACCAATAAAATTCAATATTAGCAAAAATTATGGAAATTGTATGAAGCTTAAAAACAAACTAGCGGAGTCACATACCAGACTTTTCCAACACGACTCCATTAAAAGACTGTTTTTTATCCATTTTATCCATTATAATGAAGATGCATTGGAGCCTGTTCAGGGCTTTACTAAAGGTTTTATGAGATGACAAATTTACGATGGGGGTTAAAAAATAATTTTTTGGGGCTTTACCGATCCTTGCCTAAGTATATTTATTATACTGATTTGTGTCAAAGTGTCTTCAAGTTGGTCTGCTGCCCACCACATACATAAGATTTAAATCTGACTACCTTCATCACTAACTTACACATTTGGGAGAAATAAGGATGGAACTATGTTTAGTATGACTTTCCCATTCTCCCCAATCATTTTGGGGCCATCATAACTTGTAGTATGGCTGAATTTGCATTCTCTGACGAAACACCGGCCCTAAGCGCCATTTCTGTCTGCTGCTTCATTCCTCTGCTATCAGCATAAATTTTTTCTGACAAGTTTTCTTGACACCAAGAAGAAAAAGGTGACAGGGGAGGGAGCTCATGCTGATTGACAGCCTGAGCTCTGCTACTGTTTGAAGGGGGGTGTGTCCCTTCCCTCCAATCATCTTTTAGAGCTCTCCTCACTGAGCTCTGCCGTGTGTAATTTCGGGTCTCCACCCCCTTTTTTTCCTTAAACAACTGTAGAAAAGAGAAAGATGCTGATAAACAGTGTACAACTTAAGTAGGAGGTTTTTTTTTCACCTCTGAGGCCAGTCACTTTACTGGGTATATGTAAGAATTTGCAACCACTGTTTTGCCAAAACACACGACCACTTTAAAATGGAGGCCTTTTGGCTGCATGCAAAAAAAAAAAAACCTGATGGCAATAAAATTTTTTGATTTGCCTCCCAAAACTGTTCACTGTTTTCCGATCATTATTTTCTTGGCACCAGCCAGTCTTCCTGTATCACCAGCACGTCTAAAATCTTTTTTTTTCCCTATAGTCCCCTCTGGTTCAACCCAGATAAGATCCAGCTCATCCTCTTGATGAAACCGATAGAAACGTTAAACTTTCAGCTAGAAGACGAAACTGACCCTGCGGTTCCTAATCTACCATCTCAAAAGGGTTACCTTAGAGCAGCAAGAATGATCATCTACTGTATCTAATCAGCCGGCACTTCATTTAAAGGGAGATCAAAGCCTCGGCACAGATTGCTTTGTCATGGAGACCCCGGTGGAAAGTTCTGTGATGCGTACGGCCGGGACCTGGAAGCCGTCTGATTGGTGGAGATGAGACAGTGATAACTTCTCCCTGAACCAAACGGCTTTTCTCTCCTTCAGTCCCCATCTGCATCCTGGGACAACGGCAGAGGACCGCACAGAGCAGAGTGAGTACCCCCTGCCTAATAAACTATGAAATATGTGCTGTTTATGAGATTTAAAGAGAAATTGACGTCCCACATCTTTTTATCTCTTCTCCCTCTGGCATGATAAGATTTGTGACTGTTTTTTTTTTTTTTTCTTGGAAATGCTTCAAAATACCCTTTTCTCTCAGTGAAAATGCTGATTCCTGCTCTCCTCCTCCAGTGCTGTGTGCTGGCAGAGCTGAGTAACAGCCACACCCCTCATGCTTGTATTGCAGAGAAGAGTAGGGGGTGTGTCTAACCTTGTCTGTTACTGAATGCTGACTACCGAGTGCACTAGGTTTAAATGTGAAGCCTTCTGGACTATGAAAATTCACGTTAGTAGTGCAATGTCTATCTGATTGCATATCTGCGACTTCAATTCAGCTTTGAGGTCCAGGTTCACATTGACCACATTTCCACACTATATAATATTTGTGCACTCTTCAAACTGAATTTCCAGTGTTTGTTGGATGCTAGAGTGATAAACCCCCCAACAGTTTCTTCTTCCTCTCAGAAACTCTGTTGGTGAGATCTTATCGGGGGTCTGCACACCTATGATGTCCTTGTGAGGGGTTTCCACTCTCTCTGCATTGAGCTCCTGGGTCTGTACACCTGCTGTGCCCATTATGAGGGGTTCCCACCATCCCTGTGCTGAGTTCCCAGGTCTGTACACCTGCTGTGCCCATTATGAGGGGTTCCCACCATCCCTGTGCTGAATTCCCAGGTCTGTACACTTGCTGTGCCCATTATGAGGGGTTCCCATCATCCCTGTGCTGAGTTCCTGGGTCTGTACACCTGCTGTACCCATTATGATAAGTTCCCACCATCCCTCTGCTGAGTTCCTGGGTCTGTACACCTGTTGTGCCGATTATGAGGGATTCCCACCATCCCTGTGCTGAGATCCTGGGTCTGTACACCTGCTGTGCCCATTATGAGGGATTTCCACCATCCCTGTGCTGAGTTCCTGGGTATGTACACCTGCTGTACCCATTATGAGGGGTTAATTTTGTTTATTAAAAAAATCTTACAAACCACAACTTATATAGAATAAAACCATAATAAATAAATAAAACATATTTACAAAATAATTGAATATGACTATACAAACCAAAAAAACAAGAAAATAATAAATGGTGCAAATCAAACTGCGCACAACATAATCCCTACGAGAGAGGCAGACTAAGGAACATCACCGTCACCATGCATGTAGCCTTTTATCAAAAATATATTTGATCTGAAAATCTAGGGGAGTGAATCAAGAATACAAAGAAAAGCCGTGCACCCCGAGATCAACAGGCAGCAGCTACAGAGTCCTGATATTTCTCCACACCCTTATCCAGGCCTCCTGCTGCCACCTGTCTTTATCAAGACCCTGAATCTTCCCAACCTCACCCAGAATGTCCTGCATCACCACTTCGACAGGGAGGATTTTTCTCCGTAAGGATACCTGACACCGTGCACTCCACATGAAATAACTGACTACTAGACTAACTAAAAAAAGTGTTTCCAAATCATAATCCCGACTAGTCTGGAATGCCCCATACACCCACTCTGCATAACTCATATGGGGGAGGAAGGGTATACTCAGAGCCCTCCCAACCCTCTTGTACACCTCTATATTAAAAGGGCACTGAAGTAGAAAGTGATCCATGGACTCCACCACTCCTCCACACTCCACTCTAGGGCAGCCCTGATCACTGATGGAAAGAAACTTCAATTTTGCCCTTCACATATAGTTTTCCATGAAAGGCAAGCCTAGCCTGATCCCTAAACTTCATTGGGATTCTCTCCAAATGAATCAATTGCAAACCCACCCCCAAAACCAGGCTTGGGCAATTTCTTAAGGCCAGTGGCTCGCAAAAAGCAGAGCTCATGATCCGCTTCTCAAGAAGTTTCCTTGGAAGAGATCTGACTTCTCCTGCTGTTACTTGCCATTGCCAAAGCATTTTCAAACACGAGGTAACATAAGCCGGGAGCTTATTATGCTTGACCCTCAGGCTTTTCACTGGCCCACCATTTTCACAGTCTCGCAGAAAGGGCCTAAATCAGGACTGGAAAATACCCACCCACCCAGGCGGTCTCTCTGCCAACATGTTACCAAGATTGTACTTCACAAACATCAGAGAGAAAAAGACTACAGGGTTGATCATCCCTAGATGGCACCCTCTTGCCTAGGAAGGTAAGTCACATTCCTTTTGACAAGGTTTATTCTGTTCCCCCATAAGAGCTGGAAGAAACAACTATAGACCCTGGTATAGAGAGAAACTGGCAAAACGCAAACAAAACTGACATACAGAAAAATCGGAATCAGGTAAGTCTTGATCAGACAAACCTTTTCCTTCAAGGAGTACCGCCCACCTTTCCAGCTTGCCACCTTGACATCGGCATTCTCCAGCCTGTTCACCAAATTTGCATGACCATAGTCACCTGGGCCAAATTCAATGCCTAGAACTCTAATTTTTTTGTTGGGGCTCCAGGAAGCCATCCGGGAGAACAAAGCTCTCACCTTCCACTGCCATCCAGAAAGCTTCACACTTGTCCTGGTTGACCTTTGAACCTGATGCCTCTGTATACTGCCTTATCGCTGAGACCACCTCCTGCGTCTCCCCAGTCCCAGAGACAAAAACAGAAACATCATCAGCATAGGCCACAACCTTCAAAGGAGGCTCACCAGCGATGCCCAAAGGTACCCCACAAAATGGTCCATTCTTTAGCCTTCTAATAAAGGGGTCGATTGCAAACACATATAGTAGAGGACTCAATGGACACCCCTGACGCACACCCGAGCCGACCACAAAGGGCTGCCCGACCCATTAACCGGAGGAAAGATTTCAGCCCCTTTGTACAAAATCTTGAGCCAATCAATGAAACCCCCCTCCAGGCCATATTTGCCAAGAAGGATCCATAAGAACTCATGATAAACCCTTAGCTTGATCCAATGTCAGCAAAAATTTACCCCAACCAGCAGCCCTACAACACTCCAAGGCCTCCCAGAAAGCTAACACTGCTGAGAAAGTGCTTCTACCCTGGACTGAGCAGTGCTGGTGGTGGGATAACAAACTGCCTGCCCCTGGTGATAATCGCCAGAAGAAAATCTTTGCCAGTATCTTTCTATCGACATTAAGAAGACTAATGGGGCGCCAATTCCCAATTATAGAAGGATCTTTACCCTTTGACAGAAGGATCACTGCAGATTGCCTCATGGAGGGAGGGAGGAAACCCTCATACAAACAGCCATTAAAAACCTCCGCAAGGTAGGGAGCCAGGATCGTCTTAAAACATTTATAAAATTCGTCTGTCAAACCATCTGGCCCTGGCGTTTTCTTGATGGCTAGTTTATCAATAGTCTGGAATACCTCATCTGCAGTGATTTCCTCCGTCAAATTCATCAAAGGAAAATTACTTTCCAGACCTGGTGTAGAGTCCAAAAAACCCAACATCCTTGTCTGATCAAGGTTACTTCCTCCCAGGAGATCGGCATAGTATGACCTGAGAACCTTCAGGATCCCTGACCTAGACTTCGTCAGAGAGCCCGTACTGTCCTTCAGGCCAGTGACCGTCTTAACTGCTACACTCTGTTTACAGTTCTGGTAAGGGTCAGGTGAATGGTATTTCCCGTAATCCCTCTCCTGAACCAAAGAGGCATGCCGGGGATATTGATGTCTGCTAAGGAGGAGCTTCACCTCCAGAGATCGCCCCAGAATCTCCTCCATTCAAAACAAGGAGGTCAAGTTTTCTCCGCAAACGCTGGTAGATGATATACTTATCTTGCTGCTTTCTTCTTCCTATGGCGTTGAAATGCCCAACAGTCCGCTGTTTTACAAGCTCCCACTATTCTGACTTATTGTTGCAAAAGTCTGGGATCGTTACCAGTGCTCGAAAAAAATCCTTTTAAGGATTGTCTTACTCTCTCCTCTTCCAGGAAGGTCGATTTTAAACTCTAGATACCCCTCCCCCTAGGTGGCATATCTGAGGCATTCAGAGTCACAGATAGAATACAGTGATCGGAAAACTCCACTGCCTGACACACAGGTGCCGAAAAAGCAGTCTCCCTTTAAAAAAACATATCTATCCTACTTTGACTACTACCTCGCTGAAAAGTGAGTCCCATCCTGTCTGGGCAGTGCTTAATGTGCACATCTATCAGACCTGCTTCCCTAACTATCGCATTGAGAAAAAGGCTGTCATAGCCCAGCTTATCTCTGAAACCTCTCCTTTCTTTAGACCTAGTAATGGTGTTGAAATCACCTCCAAAGATAACCTTCTGGGCCGTAAAAAGAAAAGGCTTAATCTTTGTAAAGAGGCATTTTCTGTCCCACTTCGTCTGGGGACCATAGATGTTAATCAGGCGCAGGTCCTGCCCCCTCACAGAGACGTCCAAGACCATGCATCTCCCAATCTCTACCTCAATCACCCGCCGGCACGTTACCATACCAGAAAAAGACTGCAACCCGGCTGTAAGGCTCGGCCGCAAGAGACCAAAATGAGGGACCACGTCTCCACTCCCTCTTTGCCAGATGTATATCGACCAGACTACTCAGATGGGTCTCTTGCAAAAACAAAATGTCAGCATCAAACTCGCTGAGCAAAAATAAGGCCATATGAAGAGCACTTACTGATCTTAAGCTGGCAACATTAATGGTTGCCACTTTTAACGGAGTGGGAACTGCCATTAGGGTAATTGAGGCAGCCGTTTCTTAGCCTGACTACTCCCTCTCCCTGGAGAACCAGCGTGCTTCGTTGCACCCTGGCACTCATCATTCATAGAGGATGCTGAACTCAATGAGTCCCACTCATCGTCATCATCTGACAGGACCCCAAACTTATTTGCCAAAGGCAAAACCTTAGGATTTAAGGTAACTGAACCCCCTTTTTTCCTTCTTTTGCCCTTCCTCCTTCTATTCTCCAACCACTCCATATCATCCTTAGACAAACCGGAATCAACATTTTCCCCACTCTTACCCTCCCCCCATTCTCCCTTGCCTTATCTACCACCAGGCCAGCCTCTTAATTATTTTACCCACTTCTCTGCACCCCACGATCCTCAATAGAAACCCTGCAGTGTCGGGGTAGGGGGACTGGCACCGCACTTGACGCACCCGCCCCAGCACCTCTTGCTGCCTCTGCAATTTTGGAAGACATAGACACAGAAGGATTGGACACATTCTCGGCAACTGATACCTTACATGCAGACTGGGAAGACACTGACACACTAGGCAAACACACAGACTGGGAAGACACGGGCACACTAAGCACAAGCACAGACTGGGGCACCAAAGACTGTGAAGACACAGACATATTGGGTATTGGCACAGACTTAGATGGACTCACAGGCACCCCAGCTGCTGAGCTCTGAGCATCCTCCATGTCCAGGCGGAAAAACTCTCTCATGAGCTCAGGCTTGTTGTGCATTGCCTCAGAACACTGACTATAATGATGCCCCACCGCATTGCACAGATTGCACCTTATAATGTTACAATCCTTTGCCAAATGTCCTACATCCTGATACAGAGAGCACTTTATCACCGGACAGGAGGATGCAAGATGCCCTTTATCTCCACACTTGTTGCATAGCTTTGGCTGGCCCGGGTAGAAGATGGTCAGCCTGTCCCTTCCCAGGAAAGCTGAGGATGGCAGATGCTGGACGACATTGTCAATGACTTTTAATTTTAACTGCACAGACCACCCCCCCAGTCCATATTCCCCGATCATCCAAAATCTTCTTAGGGAGCTCAGGACGTCTCCATACCTCCTTAACTATACAGATAAATCCCCTTGTGGTATGGACTTATTGCAGACAAGAATTGTCACCATTTTCATGAGTGTCTGGCGTGATACAAGCTTGCGGATGAGACCTCTCCAGTCCGGTAGGCCCCTACACACGTGCTCATATTTCTCCGAAAATATGTCCAAACACTTAGGACGAAAAAAAGACAAATCATACTCAGAGGAACCTGATCAGGGCGAAGATATCTGTGGGCCTAAACCCCATCTGCAGAAATTTAACCACCACTGCCCTCCTATGTGGAGGAAGTCCTCCACCCTCCCATTTAAGCTGCACAACATTCCTCCTTTTAAACATTGAAGAAGATAAAACGTTTTCATATTCCTTCCCTGCTTGCTCCCCCTTCCCAGATCCTGTAGCAGTAACACCAGCATATGTTTTTCTTACAGACACACCAATTGCAGTCTTATACTTAGACATAATCAAACCTGCTGGCAGAGAGTCTGATACAGCTGGGATAGCAGTCTTTGGATTAACAGAGGTGAGACCCGCCCTCTCCCCCCGCTCTGAACACGCAGCTTCCTTCCTGGGTTCCAGCACAGTCCTGTCCACTGCAGACTCCTGGAGAGTTGTAGCACTACTGCTCCCAGCATCTCCACCATTCTCAGGAACAGCCACTGTGTCTGGTCGAGGCAAAGTCACTGCCTTATCTATGGCGCTCCTCTTTAGACTGAAGCTGACAGTTATTCCCAACACTCTCACCAATTTCTTTTAAATCCGAAGCTTTGTTTTCAGCAGATAAATCAGACGGTATTGTATGTTGGACATTGTCTATGGGTCTGGGCTGATTGCCCGTAGCACTACAACCCTCAGCAAGCCCATTGTCATTAAAGTTCACACCACCATCTTGCACACACACTGTACCTGTACCTGCTAAATGTGGTTTACTTCTGCAATTTGATGGCTGACGGTGGGATCAGACTTCCCCCCAGTTGTTGCAGACTTCATGGCGGATCTTGCTCTCTCCACAGGGATAGGAACGGTATCCATCTTCTCATCATCTTCCGGGGAAGCTGCACCCAAAGGGGATTTCAGCTCAGTGATAAACTCCAGCATGCCAGTACCTCCCTCAACCTCCTGCTCTGATGTTCCATATTGCTGCTGCAGAGGGAGGGGGACAGAGGCCTCCGCCACTGAGGGCTCAGCAGATGCCTGAGGTGTTGAGCAGCTGGGCTCTTCCTCCGGGCCCACTTTCTCACTCTTTGGTTACCCTGTCGGTACCTGTATCTCCTCACTGATTGGGTCACTTTCCATGCAGGAAGTGGCTCCTCTCATTTGGCTAAACCGTTCCTCGTTCCTATATTTCTCTTTAAATGCTCCACTATCCTCCTTCAGAGAACTCACCAGTTCTTTCTGCTTCTGCACAGCTTGTTCCAAGTCTTTCAACTCAGGCCTCAGAGCCGGTCTCTTCTTGCTGAACAATTTGGCACAAACCAGCTTTTTCTTCCTAAATTCAACTTTCAAAGCTACCAATTTCTCTTTTTCTTTCTCAATCCGCTTCAGCGTTTCAACAATCCTCCGTCTAAAGGCAGACAGAGACTCATCTCTCCTTGTGCCATGCCCAGTATCTTCCACAGACTGAGGCCCATCTAGGGGGCCCCCGCCAGGGTCCTCCCCAGGATCCAGCATCCCTCCTGGGGCAGAGAAGCAACTCTAGCCCCTGGTCCCTGGAAGCACAGAAGCTAAGGAGCCAGGAACCTCACACCTCACTGTCAAGGAGCAGAATGGCAGTTTCCCACCATCCCTGTGGTTAGTTTTTGGGTCTGTACACCTGCTGTGCCCATTATGAGGGGTTCCCACCATCCCTGTGCTGAGTTCCTGTGTCTGCACACCTATTATGTCCCTTGTGAGGGGTTTCCACCATCTCTGCACTGAGGTCCCAGGTCTGTACATCTGCTGTGCCCACAAAGAGGTGTTTTCACCATCCCTGGCCTGAGTTTTTAGCCCTGCACACCTGCTGTGCCCTTTATGAGGGGTTCTCACCATCCCTGTGCTGAGCCCCTGGGTCTGTACACCTGCTGTGCCCATCAGGTGAGGTTCCCACCATCACTGCGCTGAGTTCTTGGGTCTGTACACCTGCTGTGCCCATTATAAGGGGTTCCCACCATCCCTGCACTGGGTTCCTGGGTCTATACACCTGCTGTGCCCATTATGAGAGGTTCCCTTCATCCCTGCGCTGAGTTCCTGGGTCTGTACACCTGCTGTGCTCATTATGGGGGGTTTCCACCATCCCTGTGCTGAGTTCCCAGGCCTGTGCACCTTCTGTGCCCATTATGAGGAGTTACCATCTTCCGTGCAATGAGTTTTATGTATTTTAGATTATGAAAATTGTAACTGGAGGAACCCGAAACACACAAAGGTGGGTGAGAACATCCAAAAATCCAAAGTAAGCAGGAGCAGAGCTGAGAATTATGGCAGACAGATTTTACTGTTGGAGTATCCAAGACATGTAAGACACTAGTAAGTGACTCAACCACCAACATCGAAAAAAGTTTGCACAGATTGACCCTTTAAAGCCCCAGGATATGTTACCTGTTGGAGGTCTAATGATGGATTTAGTGAAAGCTGAACTCCAGGACAACTACATTTTGTTTAAATATCGTCATGTATATTCTTCTTGAATCTTGGGGTGCTTTGTGTATTTCTTCCAGATCAGTGCAGTAATCCAGTGTGGAACTTTGCCTCTTTGCTTTATTTGTTACAGCTTCCTGTAATAAAGACCAGTCACTGCCGCGCTCTCTCTTCTTGTGCAGGGTGGCTGGTCATGTCTCCGCCCCCCCCCCCCCCCCCCCCTGCAGGCAGCCAGCAATGGATGGCCTTGCTAGGACCCTTCCACAGCTCTGCTCTTTGCACAGGCTATGTACAGCACAGTAATGATGTCAGTGCTGTTTTCACAAGGTAATATCTGGGTTTGTCTGCTTTGGGTGCAGGCATAGTGGATGTATATCCTTTGTGGCTTTTGAGGAATATATTGAAATCAATTCTTTTGTGCCCAGAGTTTAGCTTTCAATGTCAATGGGCCTTCATATGCTGCTGAAATTTTGGGGGAAATCTTTGTCAACTGTGAATTTAGTCTCGGCTCACACTGGTGCAATGTGGGAACCAGGGTGATTCCAGTGCGGGTTCCCGCATCGCATCTGACTCGCAGGCCGTTCACACTGACATCTGCGAACCGCTGTGGGTGTCAATAGAAAGTTAATGACACCTGAAAACCGCTTCTCAGAACGGAGTGCGAACTGTGCAATCGGATCGTATGGGTCTGAACACCCATGCGATCCGATTCCAGCGCGGACCAAAAGAAGGGTCCTGCACCATTTTGGTGCCGATGCGATTTCAGCCATACAAACTGTATGGCGGAATTTGCATCGCACAGACAACGCATGCGATGTCATCGCGTAAGTGTGAACCCAGCCTTAATCTCATGGGAATTGGGGAGCCACCCCAACAATTGACATTAATTCTGATATCCGTATGAGTATTGGGAATAAAATAACAGCCCTTAGCAAGTAGATCTGTTTTTTATGCCGCTTCAGATATGAAAGGGTTAATCGGCGATGATAATGAGTCACCCCCCCCTGCGCTGGCAGAGAACAAAAATTCCTGTTACAAAACACTCTTCCCCGGAATTCCTCCTATCATACCAGTCCACGCTATTGGCTGACACGTCATTTTTAATCACGCGGCATCTGTTCTACATTGCCTTACCTTCTACCCCTATTTCTGTCTAATAAGGGAACATTGTATTGGCTGCGCCGCAGCGGGGTAAAATGGATGTGCTGCTTCTGAGCATTTGTTGTCACTCCTTAGGGACATTTTACCTTATTATTGCATGCAAACCTTTTTTTTTGGGGGGGGGGGTGTGCCCTTAGGGCCCCTTTAGACCCTTGTAGTCCCTTGGGTTGCATTCCTTTGCACTAAAGTGTGTTGCTGAAGTTCAGTCTATATGTATATATACAGTGGGGACGGAAAGTATTCAGACCCCCTTACATTTTTCACTCGTTGTTATATTGCAGCCATTTGCTAAAATCATTTAAGTTAATTTTTTTCCTCATTAATGTACACACAGCACCCCATATTGACAGAAAAACACAGAATTGTTGACATTTTTGCAGATTTATTAAAAAAAGAAAAACTGAAATATCACATGGTCCTAAGTATTCAGACCCTTTGCTGTGACACTCATATATTTAACTCAGGTGCTGTCCATTTCTTCTGATCATCCTTGAGAAGGTTCTACACCTTCATTTGAGTCCAGCTGTGTTTGATTATACTGATTGGACTTGATTAGGAAAGCCACACACCTGTCTATATAAGACCTTACAGCTCACAGTGCATGTCAGAGCAAATGAGAATCATGAGGTCAAAGGAACTGCCTGAAGAGCTCAGAGACAAAATTGTGGCAAGGCACAGATCTGGCCAAGGTTACAAAAAAATTTCTTCTGCACTTAAGGTTCCTAAGAGCACAGTGGCCTCCATAATCCTTGAATGGAAGATATTTGGGAGGACCAGAACCCTTCCTAGAGCTGGGCGTCCGGCCAAACTGAGCTATCGGGGGAGAAGAGCCTTGGTGAGAGAGGTAAAGAAGAACCCAAAGATCACTGTGGCTGAGCTCCAGAGATGCAGTCGGGAGATGGGAGAAAGTTGTAGAAAGTCAACCATCACTGCAGCGCTCCACCAGTCAGGACTTTATGGTAGAGTGGCCCGACGGAAGCCTCTCCTCAGTGCAAGACACATGAAAGCCTGCATGGAGTTTGCTAAAAAAAACACCCGAAGGACTCCAAGATGGTGAGAAATAAGATTCTCTGGTCTGATGAGACCAAGATAGAACTTTTTGGCCTTAATTCTAAGCGGTATGTGTGGAGAAAAACAGGCACTGCTCATCCCCTGTCCAATACAGTCCCAACAGTGAAGCATGGTGGTGGCAGCATCATGCTGTGGGGGTGTTTTTCAGCTGCAGGGACAGGACGACTGGTTGCAATCGAGGGAAAGATGAATGCAGCCAAGTACAAGGATATCCTGGACGAAAACCTTCTCCAGAGTGCTCAGGACCTCAGACTGGGCCGAAGGTTTACCTTCCAACAAGACAATGACCCTAAGCACACAGCTAAAATAACGAAGGAGTGGCTTCACAACAACTCCGTGACTGTTCTTGAATGGCCCAGCCAGAGCCCTGACTTAAACCCAATTGAGCATCTCTGGAGAGACCTAAAAATGGCCGTCCACCAACGTTTACCATCCAACCTGACAGAACTGGAGAGGATCTGCAAGGTGGAATGGCAGAGGATCCCCAAATCCAGGTGTGAAAAACTTGTTGCAACTTTCCCAAAAAGACTCATGGCTGTATTAGATCAAAAGGGGCTTCTACTACCCTGTTTCCCCGAAAATAAGACCTACCGTGATTGTCGGTGATGGCTGCAATATAAGCCCTACCCCCCAAATAAGCCCAACCCTGTTTCCCCGAAAATAAGCCCTACCCTGAAAATAAGACCTACAAGGACTTTAACTAGGGCTTATTTGAGGGGTAGGTCTTATATTGCAGCCATCACCGACAATCATGCTAGGTCTTATTTTTGGGGAAACAGGTTATATACTGAGCAAAGGGTCTGAATACTTAGGACCATGTGATATTTCAGTTTTTCTTTTTTAATAAATCTGCAAAAATGTCAACAATTCTGTGTTTTTCTGTCAATATGGGGTGCTGTGTGTACATTAATGAAGAAAAAAAATGAACTTAAATGATTTTAGCAAATGGCTGCAATATAACAAAGAGTGAAAAATTTAAGGGGGTCTGAATACTTTCCGTCCCCACTGTATATATATATGATTTGCATTCCTGTCCACCCAGGCCTGAGATTTACACAGCTCTGCCACACAGTAGATGTAAACTGAAAATTTCATATTCCTGATATGTGGCTGCTGTACCATGTACTCGTCGGTGAAAGTATCCTCTTTTCCAGGGATATGCAATTAGCGGGCCTCCAGCTGTTGTAGAACTACAAGTCCCATGAGGCATAGCAAGACTCTGACAGCCACGACCATGACACCCAGAGGCAGAGGCATGATGGGACTTGTAGGTTTGCAACAGCTGGAGGTCCGCTAATTGCATATCCCTGCTCTTCTCTTTGTATTGCTTCCTTTATGTGACATCCCTGTGTTCCTGCCAGTCCCTCTGCTTTCCTATTAAAAGCTGAAAACACTAGGCTTGAGAGCACAGCATGGTCAGTTTTGTGGCCTGCTCTCTTCCAATGATCAGACTTGCCCCTCCCTTCCCCACACAGCAATTCACTGAGAAGGTCAGTGTGCTGCTGTTTCTCCTCCTCCAGCTCTCTGAGCTCCTTATGCAGCTGAGAACAGATGTCATGTGATCACTTATAAAAAAAAAAGGGGGGGGGGTTGTTTAATAATGCTTTTTATATATCTATACACAAATATTTTGTCTTTCATTTCTATTTTAAACTGAATAGGTTGTTTTACAAGGTGAGGGATTACATATACTTTGGGGTTAATTTACTAAAACTGGAGAGAGCAAAATCTGGTGCAGCTTTGCAAAGTAACCAATCTGCTTACAGTTTTTTTTTTGTCAAAGCTTAATTGAACAACTAAAGTTGGAAGTTGATTGGCTATCATGCACAGATCAGATTTTGCACTCTCCAGTACCATTTTAAAGCAGGACTTTACCCAACTTGATAATAAATAATGTTCTTTAGCAAGGAACATACATCCCCTAAAATGAGTGTCAGCTGTAGATTGCCTCCAGCATTGCTCCTGTTTCTTCTTGCCAGAGGCTGCCATTTTGCTGAAGCCCAGAGCCCCTGAACAGCACTAAATCATAAAGCGGAACTAAACCCATCGATTTAAAGAGTAAACATTCCCCCCTGGATGATCTATGTACATTGCAGGGATTTTAACAAGCTTTGTTGCAAATTCCTACCTTTTGTTATTCTGAAGAAATCCACGTGCACTTGTCTGTGTCCATGTGCGAAAGTGAATCTGATGAGGGTGGTTTTATAATGATCAATTAGCTGATGCACCTGCAGGGCTCTAATGAGGAAAGCTGCTGGGTCTGTGTCCCTTTAGACGTGATTTCCTATTGGGAGTATCTCACCAAAAATGACATTTTTGTTGCGGGGGATGCCTGATATATGACTTGTATCTTAGTGCAGACTTCTGGGAAAATCAGTGAGCCAATCACACAAGCGGGAAATGATGTTTCTGGGGGGTGGTCAGTTCACATTCTGTGTACAGAACACCTCCAGGTAGCCATATTGCATTTACAGAAAATTACAGAGATTGAAAAGGAAAGGTCATTACAAAAAAAACAAAACATTCAATTACAATATGACTTTTGTCGCAATTGTATACGCTATATTATTTTTTCTTTATTTGCTATTTTTTTTTCCCCATGAAAGGGGAGATACTCTTTAAAAGTTTAAAAAAACAGTTACATTCCTGGAATGCCGGGATTGCTGTCACATGTGTTTGTGTCCTCTACTAAACCATCAAACCATCAATTGGCTGTTTTCATAACTGCTCACAAGCTGATGTGCAGCACTATGGCAGTCAGTGGCGGCTGGTGCTCAAAATTTTTTGGGGTGGCACAAACAAACTGAAAAACACTGAAAAAAAAAACCATCAATTGCAGCCTAACTGTGCCCACAAAATGCAGCCACTGTGCCCATCATATGCAGCCTCTGTGCCCATCATATGCAGCCTCTGTGCCCATCATGTGCAGCTTCTGTGCCCACCATATGCAGCCTCTGTGCCCATCATGTGCAGCCTCTGTGACCATCATATGCAGCCTCTGTGCCCACCATATGCAGCCTCTGTGCCCATCATATGCAGCCTCTGTGCCCATCATGTGCAGCCTCTGTGCCCATCATGTGCAGCCTCTGTGACCATCATATGCAGCCTCTGTGCCCACCATATGCAGCTTCTGTGCCCATCATATGCAGCCTCTGTGCCCATCATATGCAGCTTCTTTGCTCATTATATGCAGCTTCTGTGCCCATCATATGCAGCTTCTGTGCCCATCATATGCAGCTTCTGTGCCCATCATATGCAGCTTCTGTGCCCACCATATGCAGCTTCTGTGCCCATCATATGCAGCTTTTGTGCCCACCATATGCAGCTTCTGTGCCTGCCAATCATATGCAGCTTTTGTGCCCACCATATGCAGCTTCTGTGCCCATAATATGCAGCCACTGTGACCCCCCCCCCCCCGCTCGCCTGCCATCAGACCAGCACTTACCCCATACGGGTGACGGCAGCAAGCTGTGGGATGGGCAGGCAGCGGCTCCTGCATCCTCCATGGTTCCCGTGCGTCACCTCCATTCCGCGGGGCGTGGGGTACGCACACTGGCAGTACTACCCCCTCCCTCGTAGAAGGAGGACTTGCACTTACCGGGCTGTTGGGTCCTCTCCTCCTGTGTCTCAGTGTGGGCAGCAGCGGCGCCAGGGGAGTCCGATCCTCCAGCTTTCTCCCCTGTGTGTCTCTTCCGCCAAAGTGCCGGGCATCCAACAGGATGCCCGGCGCTTTGGCTAGTCGGGAATCAGGACTCAATGACCTGCCTCCTGATTGGCAGGGAGGCACTGTGGTGTAAAAATAGCGAAAATTAATTTGCTTAGTCACACAACAGGGTGGGATCAGGGCGCACTCTCTGTGCCCCGAGCCCATCCTTTTTTGAAGCCTATTAGAACCTCAGGCTCTAATCAGGTGCTTAAAAAAAAAAAAAAAACACCCCCTCTCACACTGCCATAGGAGTCCATGCGTCCGTCATCCTGAAAGGGGCCGGGCACATGGATAGGGAGGCAGCGGCAGGCATTGGGGGGGTGGCGCCCGTGCGCCCACAATGCACGGGCCGCCCCTGATGGCAGTTGCAGATCAAACAGAAGCAGCTTCCTTGGCTGTAAAGGATAGAAGGGTTTAATTCCGCTTTAACGCTGTCAGCAGCCTCTACAAGCTCAGCAGTGCCTAAAAATGGAGATCAACTGAGCATGTGCAGAGCAGGGTGAGACAGTGCATTACTGGGTTTTAAAAAGTATAAGCACTTATTTTTAAAGATTTACATAGCTTTACCTGCAAAAGGGGCCAGCCTGATGTCATCTAGCAGGACTTCATTTTCTGGCTAAAGTTCCACTTTAACCTCCTCCGGCCCGCAGTGTAGTAAAATGATGGTGGGTGGGAACCCCTCTCGTTCTGGGACAACCTCATATGACGTCGCCCCAGTGTCACTGCTCTGGCGCGGCGATCGCCGGCGTGCCGTGACCCTGATCTCGGTAATGAGCCAATGACGCTGCTCTTTACCCATGTGATCGGCTGTGTCCAATCACAGCTGATCACATGTAAACAAGGAAGTGCCGTATATCGGCTCTCCTCTCCTCACACTGACAGCGTGTGAGGAGCGGAGAGCCGGTCAGCCCCTTCTCCTCACAGGAGACACCTGTATAGGTAATCAGGGCACTGATCATCAGTGCAACCCCAACAGTGCCCATCAGTGACACCAATCAGTGCCCATAAGTGATGCCAGTCAGGGCTGCCTTTCAGTGACCATCAGTGCTGCCCATCAGTACTGCCTAGTCGTGCCGCCTATCATTGCCCATAAGTGCCGCCTATCAGTGCCCATCAATGCCGCCTATCAGTGCCACCTATCAGTGCTCATCAGTGCAGCATATTAATGCATCCTCATCAGTCCCACCTAATCAGCACCCTTCAGTGCAGCCTCATCAGTGCCCATAAGTGCTTCCATATCAGTGCCGCCTATCTGTGCCACCTATCAGTGCCCATCAGTGCTGCCTATCAGTGCTCATCAGTGCCGCATATCAGTGCCACCTATCAGTGCTCATCAGTGTGGCATATTAGTGCCTCCTCATCAGTGCCAACTAATCAGTGCCCTTCAGTGCAGTCTTATCAGTGCCCATAAGTGCTTCCATATCAGTGCCCATCAGTGCCGCCTATCCATGCCACATATCAGTGCCCATCAGTGCCGCCTATCAGTGCTCATCAGTGCCGCATATTAGTGCCTCCTCATCAGTGCCACCTAATCAGTGCCCTTCAGTGCAGCCTCATTAGTGCCCTTCAGTGCAGCCTCATCAGCGCTCATCCGCGATGGAGAAAAATTACTTATTTACAAAATTTTCCGACAGAAACTAAGAAATACTTTTTTTTTTTTTTTTGTTCAAAATGTTCTGTCTTTTTTGTTTGTTTTTTTAGCAAAAAAGAAAAACTCCAGTGGTGATTAAATACCACCAAAAGAAAGCTCTATTTGTGTGAAAAGAAATGATACAAATTTAATTTGGGTACAGTGTTGTATGACCGCGCAATTGTCATTCAAAGTGTGGGTGTGCTGAAAGCTGAAAATTGGCCTGGGCAAGAAGGGGGTGAAAGTGCCCGGTTTTGAAGCAGTTAAGTAAAATTTACAGGTTTTGTCCCTCCCCCACTCTCTGACTGGACAGTGAAAGGAGTATAATCAAACCGGTGAGCTCATCTTTATGTCACTCTGCTCTCTCCTCCTATTAGCATGCTTCTTGTTAGCACATAAGCACTGCAGCACTTGTGCTGCTTCTCCCAATCCCTAATCTGAGCTCTGCTGTACAGGGACTCATACCAGGTCAAATTCACTTACAATTTCTCCAATATGCCTGTCATGTACCTAATAGAAGACTGCAATGATGAGGTTGTATCTGCGGCCCGACCACCTCTGGAAGTGGAGCTGAGAGCACCAAGGGGCAGGAGGAACACAAGTGACAGGATAAAAACAGCCACTAAAACCTGGCAGGGGTTTATAACCCTTTCTGCATTCTATCCAAAACAATAAAGGAAAATTGCGGATTTAGACACACTTACAATGTTGCTCTTTGCACCTTTCTGTCTCAGTGACATCTGCTCCCCCAATTTTTTGTCCTGGTGTCACCAAGACAGGAAGTGAGGGAAAGTCAATCCAATGGGGTCACAGCCAGGAATAAAAAACGGACAATATTTTGAACTCTTCAACAAAACAAAAATCTTTGTCTGGAGTTAGACTTTAACCTAAAGTGTATGTAACCCAAAACTTTTTTTAAGTAGGGGAGGAGTTTGTTTTTCTTTTTTTTTTTGTTCTTTATTTTTAGATAAATATTTCAAGGACAGATTACATGCAGAGCATAACACAAATGACATTACATGAGGTCATAAAGGTAATGTGGTGTGAAGAAACCCAGGACATTCCGCCGTAGGTGGAAACAGAGAACATTGTATAGTCGTGACTCGGCAGGGATTTCATTGTCATGAAGCAAGGATGTGTGGGAGTATTCGTGTTCCAAGGGTGAACGATAGACATCCTTTTCCAGTTTTTATATTTAGTTTTAGCAATTAGGTCCTAAATAGACCAATTGAAGAAGAGCATATAGTAGAAAAGAGGTGAAAGGTGAAGGGAGAAGAGAAAAACCCCATAAATGAGACATGGAGGAGCGAGTTTGGGGTGGAGGAACTTGACTGGCCTGAGCCCTGACCTCAACCTAGAACACCTTTGGGATGAATTAGAGCAGAGACTGCAGGCCAGGCCTTCTCGTCCAACATCAGTGCCTGACCTTACAAATGTGCTTTTGGAAGAATGGTTAAACACTCCCATAGACACACTCCTAAACCTTGTGGACGGCCTTCCCAGAAGAGTTGAAGGTGTTATAGCTGCAAAAGGTGGGCCAACTCATTATTGAACCCTACGGACTAAGACACCGTTAATGTTCATGTGCGTGTAAAGGCAGGTGTCCCAATACATTTGGTAATATAGTGTAGCTCTGACATATACTGCAGTGCTGTACAGAGAACACTGAGCTAGTCACATCAGTCTCTGTGCCAGAGGAGCTTACACTCTATGTTTCTATTAGGTTGTATGTTTGTAAGATTTTTTTATAAACTAAAATTTACACTCTAATGTCCCCTTAGAGTCACACACTATTATTATTTTACATTTATATAGCTCTGACATATACCATAGTGCTGTACAGAGAACACTGAGCCAATCACATCAGTCTCTGAACCAGAGGAGCTTACACTCTAATGTTCCCATGCCTTAAGTGCCGGTTCACACTGATGCGAGTTCATGACGAATTTGATGCGTCAAGAACATTCTAAATTCGCATGTCATCCATAAAGTCATTGTTTTCAATGACCGTCGTTCACATACATGCGTTGCGATTCCCCTATGAATGCGATGCGATAAAAAAAGGGTCTTGTGCGAGTTTACTGCATTGCGTTGCGAATTTAGCCTCCATAGACATCAATGTAAATCGTTCTGGAATCGCATTGTTGGTTCAGATATGTGCGAATTCCACCACACTACTCTCCACAAAAACCAGGAAATACACAGGAAGTTAACACCTTTTTTCTTTTTCCATTATGATTCCTTTGGCTAGAACATCAATCGCAGCTATGACCAACTCCTGAAATTCGCGGTAAAATCGCAGTAAATTCGTGGTAAAATTGCACCTCACACAGGACAAAAAAACGGAACAAATTCGCAGCGCAGCAGTGTGAACCGGCACTTAAAGTTCATGTGCGTGTAAAGGCAGGCGTCCCAATACTTTTGACAATATAGTGTATCTCCCTCCTCCCATCTCACCACCCCAACAAGAAAGCGAGTGGGGATCTCCACAGTGCCCTCTAGTGCTAAAGGCAATTCTTCTCCAAATCAGCCTTCTCAAAAAATATTTACATGGAGGAACCCTTAAAATAATTTTACGTTCTCAGGGAACCCCTGTTAATAATTACTACAGGCATATCTACAGGTCACGATATATTAGGTGAAGATCAGTGAGAAGAATGCTCTTTACATTTGTGGTCAGTTGGAAGGACCTCCTTCTTGTAGATAGTTAAAAAGATCATTGGGGTCAGTGGGAACTTATCTGAGAGGCACAGCTCCATGCTCAAGGAACCCCTAGCAATCTCTGGTGGTACCCTAGGGTTCCACAGTACCCAGGTTTAGAAGATCTGTAGTCTTGAGAGTTAGTGAATTCTGCCCAGTAAAAAAACACATTTGTCTACATATTTAAACTTGATGTTTCAAGGAGGCAGTTAAGTTCCTCCATTTGATTAATTTAATTACTTTTGGAAAAACCATAGACTTATACCTGGGGTCAGATTCCTTATTTTACACTTAATAATATTTATATTTATTACGTTGATCAATATTTATTTTATATTTATTAAGTGGATCAATAGGGACATTTGGTATCTGCTCCTGGTTAGGTGTGAAAGGTGGAGGGGGTAGGTAGCTAGGTTTGGCCAACCTTCCCCCAAAAGTTAGGGGAATATAGGGCCAGACCAAAAGATATGGAGAGTAGTGCTCTCAGCTCTATCACGCCTTTAGCAGGTTTGAGAAAATATTGTATTTTATGAAGGATAGATGATACTTTGTATCATTGGGTTAGAATTTTGTAGCCTGATTTCTGAAATCTATTAGCAATGGACAAATGATGAGAAACGTACAGTGTGTCATCCCTTTATTCAGATGTGGAAGAGATGCTGAGGTCCCATTCCCATGTTAGAAGGAATGGTGGAATAAATGATTTGGGGGCATTAATAAAAGGCTATAGGCTGAGTGCAATGTAGGAGGTGGGTTCAAAAGCTTTGTATTGGAGTTGTGTGTTTTTTACTTTATGAGTACATTTCTCTTTCACACATAATGTCTGTTTTTCTCTGACTCCGTTTGCTCAAGGGGGATCGCTCTGCTGATCCCCGCTGAGCCAGCAGATGACAGGTCCTTCTCTGCTCACTGTGGAGAGACATCAAATCTGTTCTCCGCTATGGGGGATCGGATGAAAACAGATCTGCCTGTTCATTTTCATCCGATCTGTTCCGCCAGACGGATGGAAAATAGGGTTTCCATCCATCTGAATTTAGCGAATCGGATGTCAGCGGACAGGTCACCGCTGACATCCGTCGGTCCAAGGAACTGTATGGAGCGTACGTTCAGGTCTGCCTATAAAACTGACAGGTGGACCTAGACGGGCCGCATGTGTGAAAGGGGCCTTAGGCTGGGTTCACACTGGTGCGACACGACAGCCGTCCTACTTTGGATCCGACTTTGCCCTGCGACATGAAGCCGGCATGTGTCCGACTTTCAATGAACGGGGATCCGACTTGGATCCCCGCCAATGCCGGCACTGTGTTTGGTATGAATCTTTAGGGGGAACTCCGCGCCAATTTTAAATAAAAAACCAGCATGGGTTCCCCCTCCAGAGGCATACCAGGCCCTTGGGTCTGGTATGGACCTTGAGGGGAACCCCCTACGCCGAAAAAACGGCGTGGGGGGTCGCCCCCAATCCATACCAGACCCTTATCCGAGCACGCAGCCCGGCCGGACAGGAATGGGGGTGGGGACGAGCGAGCGCCCCCCCCCCTCCTGAACCGTACCAGGCCGCATGCCCTCAACATGGGGGGGTGGTGCCTTGGGGGAGGGGGCGCGCTGCGGCCCCCCCACCCCAAAGCACCTTGTCCCCATGTTGATGAGGACAAGGGCCTCTTCCCGACAACCCTGGCCGTTGGTTGTCGGGGTCTGCGGGCGGGGGGCTTATCGGAATCCGGGAGCCCCCTTTAATAAGGGAGCCCCCAGATCCCGGCCCCCCACCCTATGTGAATGAGTATGGGGTACAGCGTACCCCTACCCATTCACCTAGGAAAAAAGTGTCAATTTAAAAAAAAACACTACACAGATTTTTAAAGCATTTTATTAGACAGCTCCGGGGGTCTTCTTCCGAGTTCGGGGGTCTCTCCGGTTCTTCTCCACGCTCTCCGGATCTTCTGCCGGGCTCCTCCGCTCTCTTCTGCTCTTTTGCCGCTCTTTTGCTAAAGCGGAGGAGCCCGGTCTTCAATCTTCTGCCTTCTGCCTTCTGCCCTCTTCTCCTGATGTTGACACGACGCTCTCCCCGGCTGGAATGCTCTCTGTGCGCTCTGCTCTGACTTATATAGGCGGTGACCCCGCCCCCTTATGTCGTCACAGTCCCTGGGCATGCTGGGACTGTGACGTTTTAGGGGGCGTGGTCATCACCCGATGACCACGCCCCCTTATGCCGTCACAGTCCCAGCATGCCCAGGGACTGTGACGGCATAAGGGGGCGGGGTCACCGCCTATATAAGTCAGAGCAGAGCGCACAGAGAGCATTCCAGCCGGGGAGAGCGTCGTGTCAACATCAGGAGAAGAGGGCAGAAGGCAGAAGGCAGAAGATTGAAGACCGGGCTCCTCCGCTTTAGCAAAAGAGCGGCAAAAGAGCAGAAGAGAGCGGAGGAGCCCGGCAGAAGATCCGGAGAGCGTGGAGAAGAACCGGAGAGACCCCCGAAGTCGGAAGAAGACCCCCGGAGCTGTCTAATAAAATGCTTTAAAAATCTGTGTAGTGTTTTTTTTTAAATTGACACTTTTCCTAGGTGAATGGGTAGGGGTACGCTGTACCCCATACTCATTCACATAGGGTGGGGGGCCGGGATCTGGGGGCTCCCTTATTAAAGGGGGCTCCCGGATTCCGATAAGCCCCCGCCCGCAGACCCCGACAACCAACGGCCAGGGTTGTCGGGAAGAGGCCCTTGTCCTCATCAACATGGGAACAAGGTGCTTTGGGGTGGGGGGCCGCAGCGCGCCCCCTCCCCCAAAGCACCAACCCCCCATGTTGAGGGCATGCGGCCTGGTACGGTTCAGGAGGGGGGGGGCGCTCGCTCGTCCCCACCCCCATTCCTGTCCGGCCGGGCTGCTTGCTCGGATAAGGGTCTGGTATGGATTGGGGGGGACCCCCACGCCGCTTTTATCGGCGTAGGGGGTTCCCCTCAAGATCCATACCAGACCCAAGGGCCTGGTATGCTCTTGGAGGGGGAACCCATGCCGGTTTTTTATTTAAAATTTGGCGCGGAGTTCCCCCTCAAGAACATCTGAGCACAAGTCGCGTGCCAAAGTCGGATCATGCAAGACGGCAATCCGACTTTGATCCGACTTCAATGATAGTCAATAGGCTGAAGTAGGATCAAAGTCGGACCAAAGTAGTACAGGGAGCATTTCTAAAGTCGGAACGACTTGTGTCGGACCAGTTAGGACGGCTCCCATAGGGAAACATTAAATTTCACACGTCATGCGACATGAGCTCCCAATGTCGGAGCGTTTGTCGGACCAGTGTGAACCCAGCCTTAGGCTGGGTTCACACTGGTCCGACAAACGCTCCGACATTGGGAGCTCATGTCGCATGACGTGTGAAATTTAATGTTTCCCTATGGGAGCCGTCCTAACTGGTCCGACACAAGTCGTTCCGACTTTAGAAATGCTCCCTGTACTACTTTGGTCCGACTTTGATCCTACTTCAGCCTATTGACTATCATTGAAGTCGGATCAAAGTCGGATTGCCGTCTTGCATGATCCGACTTTGGCACGCGACTTGTGCTCAGATGTTCTTGAGGGGGAACTCCGCGCCAAATTTTAAATAAAAAACCGGCATGGGTTCCCCCTCCAAGAGCATACCAGGCCCTTGGGTCTGGTATGGATCTTGAGGGGAACCCCCTACGCCGATAAAAGCGGCGTGGGGGTCCCCCCCAATCCATACCAGACCCTTATCCGAGCAAGCAGCCCGGCCGGACAGGAATGGGGGTGGGGACGAGCGAGCGCCCCCCCCCCCTCCTGAACCGTACCAGGCCGCATGCCCTCAACATGGGGGGTTGGTGCTTTGGGGGAGGGGGCGCGCTGCGGCCCCCCACCCCAAAGCACCTTGTCCCCATGTTGATGAGGACAAGGGCCTCTTCCCGACAACCCTGGCCGTTGGTTGTCGGGGTCTGCGGGCGGGGGCTTATCGGAATCCGGGAGCCCCCTTTAATAAGGGAGCCCCCAGATCCCGGCCCCCCACCCTATGTGAATGAGTATGGGGTACAGCGTACCCCTACCCATTCACCTAGGAAAAGTGTCAATTTAAAAAAAAACACTACACAGATTTTTAAAGCATTTTATTAGACAGCTCCGGGGGTCTTCTTCCGACTTCGGGGGTCTCTCCGGTTCTTCTCCACGCTCTCCGGATCTTCTGCCGGGCTCCTCCGCTCTCTTCTGCTCTTTTGCCGCTCTTTTGCTAAAGCGGAGGAGCCCGGTCTTCAATCTTCTGCCTTCTGCCTTCTGCCCTCTTCTCCTGATGTTGACACGACGCTCTCCCCGGCTGGAATGCTCTCTGTGCGCTCTGCTCTGACTTATATAGGCGGTGACCCCGCCCCCTTATGCCGTCACAGTCCCTGGGCATGCTGGGACTGTGACGGCATAAGGGGGCGTGGTCATCGGGTGATGACCACGCCCCCTAAAACGTCACAGTCCCAGCATGCCCAGGGACTGTGACGACATAAGGGGGCGGGGTCACCGCCTATATAAGTCAGAGCAGAGCGCACAGAGAGCATTCCAGCCGGGGAGAGCGTCGTGTCAACATCAGGAGAAGAGGGCAGAAGGCAGAAGGCAGAAGATTGAAGACCGGGCTCCCTTATTAAAGGGGGCTCCCGGATTCCGATAAGCCCCCCGCCCGCAGACCCCGACAACCAACGGCCAGGGTTGTCGGGAAGAGGCCCTTGTCCTCATCAACATGGGGACAAGGTGCTTTGGGGTGGGGGGGCCGCAGCGCGCCCCCTCCCCCAAGGCACCACCCCCCCATGTTGAGGGCATGCGGCCTGGTACGGTTCAGGAGGGGGGGGGGCGCTCGCTCGTCCCCACCCCCATTCCCGTCCGGCCGGGCTGCGTGCTCGGATAAGGGTCTGGTATGGATTGGGGGCGACCCCCCACGCCGTTTTTTCGGCGTAGGGGGTTCCCCTCAAGGTCCATACCAGACCCAAGGGCCTGGTATGCCTCTGGAGGGGGAACCCATGCCGGTTTTTTATTTAAAATTTGGCGCGGAGTTCCCCCCTAAAGATTCATACCAAACACAGTGCCGGCATTGGCGGGGATCCAAGTCGGATCCCCGTTCATTGAAAGTCGGACACATGCCGGCTTCATGTCGCAGGGCAAAGTCGGATCCAAAGTAGGACGGCTGTCGTGTCGCACCAGTGTGAACCCAGCCTTAGGAAAATAGTTAGTTGCCTGATTCTCCAGATATCGAGTCGGGGATCTGACATCACTTAGAATTCTGAGGTGTATCACTTGAGGGATCACGAGCAGGAGGAAGGAGGTCCTGATTCCTCTGTATAGATCTTTATTACTAGAAGGATCAGCAACAGGAGGAAGGAGGTCCTGATTCCTCTGTATAGTTCTTTATTACTAGAAGGATCAGCAACAGGAGAAAGGAGGTCCTGATTCCTCTGTATAGATCTTTATTACTAGAAGGATCAGCAACAGGAGGAAGGAGGTCCTGATTCCTCTGTATAGTTATTTATTACTAGAAGGATCAGCAACAGGAGAAAGGAGGTCCTGATTCCTCTGTATAGATCTTTATTACTAGAAGGATCAGCAACAGGAGGAAGGAGGTCCTGATTCCCCTATATAGATCTTTAGTTAGACATCATTTAGAAAACTTTATCCAATTCTGGAGACCTCATTTACAAAAATGTATTGATAAGAGAGAATAGGTCCAGAGACAGACAACAAAAACAGTGAAAGGTCTGTGGGATAAAACATCAGAAGATACTTCTGGAACCTTCTGTGGAATAAAACATCAGAAGATACTTCTGGAACCTTCTGTGGAATAAAACATCAGAAGATACTTCTGGAACCTTCTGTGGAATAAAACATCAGAAGATACTTCTGGAACCTTCTGTGGAATAAAACATCAGAAGATACTTCTGGAACCTAATATATATATATATAGTCTGGAGGAAAGAAGGAAAGGGATGGACATGACTGTAACATTGAAATCTATGAGGGGTGTGAATAAGGTTCAGGAGGACAGTATGTTCAATATGAACCTAAGATGAAGAACACGGGGACACCTCCTCACACTAGCAGGAGAAAACGAACAATAAAAAGTACTCTTTTACGCCAAGAGTAGTTGATGGCTGAAACAGACCTCCAGCTGAGGTAGGGAGTCCTTCAACAGTAAGCAGATTTAGACATACTTGGGTCAAACATAGATCTATACTCTATGTAAAAATGTTGGAAAAATGGGTCAGACCCAAAGAACCACCTGTTTTTTTTCTGCAGTCACTCGTCTATGTTTCTATTTTCGGGTGTGCGGCTCATATGTTGTACAGGGTGTGATCAAAAACTGAAATGAGATATTTTTTTGGTGGTGTTATTAGTGATGTCAGGCGTCATATAAAAGGTTTATAAAATATGTCAGCTGTAAGTTATGAAGTGCGGATGGCGAAGCCTCAGTTGGTGTATACACGCTGCTTGTGACCCCCGACCTTTCATGTGTAGCAGAGATTGACTCAGACGTTGTGGACGGAGAAAGTTCCAGAAGTTTGAACAGAAGAAAATTAGTGTTTTTTGACGAGTAAAGAGACGCTACCTACACAGAGACATGATGGGGCTGTCCTGCTATGCGCTCAGTCTGAGGATTTACATGAATAAAGAATTTACCCCTGGGGTCCAACGTCCTCGCCCATCCTCTGGAATTCGCTACCCCAATCTGTCAGACTGTCTCCAAATTTATCCACTTTTAGTTCGATCCCTGAAAACTTTCCTCTTCAGAGAAGCCTATCCTGCCTCCATCTAACAACTGCACTATTTTCTCCATCAGCTCATCCCCCACAGCTATTACCCTTTTGTATAACTTGACCCTCCCTTCTAGATTGTAAGCTCTTAGGAGCAGGGCCCTCTGATTCCCCCCTGTATTGAATTGTATTGTACTTGTACTGTCTGCTCTAATGTTGTAAAGCGCTGCGTAAACTGTCGGTGCTATATAAATCCTGTATAATAATAATAAAGGGGACCCAACAGTTATTTTACAAATCAATACATTCCTGACGTGTCACAATATACATTTTTCAAGAAAAGCTCCACCATTTATCATTAAAAAAATCTGTCCTTGTGACTTTGCCTAGGCTGAGATGATGCCATCAGTCTGCTGCAGGCTGGATGAAGCATTTCCTCAGTCTCTCCTCCCCCAGTGATCAAACTGCAACACTACACATAACTGTGCAAGACATTCTGAACACAGCTAAGAACTGCACAGGAACCAGGGTTTAGACTGCTTTCACACTGAAAGCACTGGCCGTTGGCGCTAGAGCACCGCTTGCCCTGAAAGCTCTGCCCATTCATTCGAATGGGCAGGGGCATGTCGGGAACGCTAAATACAGCACTTCCAACCCACATCAAAGATGCTGCTTGCAGGACTTTTTGGAACGCCCCGCAAGCGCACCACCCCAGTATGAAAAGACACACTGCAATGAATAGGAGGCGGTTTGCAGGCACTTATTAGAGGCTATTTCCAGTGCTAAAGTGCCTGAAAACCGCCCAGTGTGAAAGGGGTTTAACAGAGGAGCTCCAGAAAAAAATTCAAGTCTGCAGCTACAAATACTGTAGCTGCTGACTTTTAATATTAGGGCACTTACCTGTCCCAGGGATCCCACGATGTCCTCATCCGAGCCGATTCTTCAATTGGCTGCGGGTGAGGGCGCCGACATTTGTAGTAAGGGAAAAAGGAAGTGAAGCCTTGCGGCTTCACAGCCTGTTTCCTACTGCACATGTGCGGGTCGCGCTGTGCCTTGTGAATGGTCCCATAGTCTGTGTGTGTCTCCCAGAACACTATATGAGAAGGAGGGGGGCCGAACTTATGGCTCAGTTTGCCACGGCGATCTGAATCAGAGTAGGAGTGGGTATCTGTCAAAACCACATACCCGCCCCCCCCCCCCCAAAAAAAAGTGCCAAAGTGGCAATGGAGGGGGAGAGGGTGCAAACAAGCAGACCTTCCCCTTTTGGGTGAAGGTCTGCTTTTAAATGATTGTGTCATCTCTGAGTCAGCATCTCAGTCCTGGAAGTAGATGGGGACCCTGGATGATGCCTGAACAAAGATGGCGCCATCCTTCTAGAGAGAAAAGAAGATAAAGGTATGGTCAAGGGGAGTACTGTGATCTCTGTGAGAAGTAATAAACACTTGGAAGCATAGTTCTCAACTGTACCTGACTTGGAACAATGTCCCTCTGTCCCTCTTTCCTCCTCATTTGTCCCTCATTTTGGTCTGATCTATATAGTTGTATATAA